>NC_051322.1:16252764-16432943 GCF_015220235.1 Choloepus didactylus | reverse complement strand
ATTTATGTGAGCAGCAAAGAGGCAGCCCAGGACCTTAAACATTGTCAGGATTCTCTCTCCACGTTCCATCTCTACTTGGTGTCAGCTTTATTTTCTTGCAGTACTGATTGGCTCCTCACATTACAAGACTTGACTGCTGGCATCTTACAACTCCTCCTAGGGAGGGAGGGAGTGGGGAGGGAATGCTCAGGATGACTACCTCCCTTTAAATGTGGAAAATCACTGAGAAGGAGGCCTCTGAGGGCTGAGTTTGGGCTTAAGCAGGGCTGCCCACCGCAGGGGCTCTGTGTGAGAACGTGGCGGCTCGGGAGTGGGGTGGGCATTTCCCAGAAGAGTGAGTGGTTCACTTGTGGACTCTTCCATAGGATTTCACTACTGTGATGCTATTTAAATATTTATTTTCATCCTCCCTGTTTGTCTATGCATATCTTACATAGGACTTGTTGGAATATTTGCCTGACTGGCTTGGAAGACAGAGTTCACCCAGGACAAACACTGACTGATGGTGAAAGCTGAGACGAGCAGGGATTGTTAGACAACAGCCTGTTTTAATCAGAGTAGATGAGTGAGGCTTCCAGGAGAGACAAAACAAAGAAGGGAGTTGTGAGTTGTACCAGGGGCTGGGGTATAGGGTGTGTACGTGTGTGTACAAGTCCTTTGATCTGCAGCCTTGTAGTGGCTGAAGCGAGGGTCTTACACTGCCTAAGGACAGGGGCAGGGAACACCCAGGAACATGGTGGGGGTGGGGGGAGCCTGCTCTTGAGGCCACACCAACCCGACCAGAGTTGAGGTAAGACAGAAGGATGCAGGAGAGCGGTGCTCTTTCCCATTCATGCGTGTTGACATCATACTTCAAATGCGACGAAGAACTTGTAGACACAGATTTATCTCTTCAAGGCTTATGATGTGTTTCAGAAGTAGAGTTCACCCACTTAAACCATCAAAATCCAGAACCAAAATCCTGAAGTGGGGGACTGTGAGGAGTGATGTTCCTTGATAACGGTTTCTTTGAGTTCCTGCCCTATCAGACCCCTAGCACTCCTATTTGATACCCATGCAGTCAGAGACCCTCAGCTTTCAAGGTTGAATTCAAATATACATTGTTCAGAGAGGAAAACATATGTTAAAACATTGTCTTTACTAAAAAAGACTAAAAACTTCTGTGATTGCGCAACATCATGAAAACACAATAAAGAGCACAAATAACACAAAACGTTTTATTTTACTCATCCACACCTCCTCTTATTATTATTTTTTTCCACAGCCCTTACAGTTTTCTTATTTCCAGAGTATTGGTGGATTTGAATGGGAACCATCAATTTCCTCCACCGAAATTCTTCAGTTTGCTTTTCCAAATGTCAGTGGTAGTGGGCTTTCCCTGGGGGAAAGTAAGAGAGAAAGAGTGAATGCTGCAGGATGAAGTTTGCAGATGAAGGAAATAACAGAAATCAGGATGCTTTTATTAGCTATGGAGAAGGCAGTGGGTTTGCAGGTTCTGTAAGTGAGGGAAATGGTAGCGTTCTGGGGATGGAGGGAAATAGAAAATTGATCAGTGAGAAAGATCTTAGCTGCTTTCTCATCATCTGTTTTCCACCAAAAAAGGAAAAAAAGAAAATTGCCCGGAATTGTGCTCTGCTCTTTCTGTCTACTGTCGTTTGAATTCAATTCACCAAAGAATAATATTACCTTTATTTAAAATGTTTCAAGGTTGATTATAAAATCCCTGGTTTAGGTCAGTGAACATAAGTGAGAAGTGAAAAGTCAAGCACCTTATTATGGAAATGTTATTTATATCACACCCTGCTTTTGCTATGTTATAGCTTATAAAATTTTAGACAGCCCTTTCTCAAGTTTCTGTGTGTTTCTTCACAGTTCATAACAATCTGACTGTTGGTTTGCAATTTCTTTTCTAATTAGATTTTTTGGCATGTGAAAATGCAGAGCTTCTTTAGTTCTAGTCCAGGTTTTCTGCCCCCACCTTTTTTTTTCATTTTTTTGTTTGTTTATATTTTATTCAGTAGCTGGTATGGTACTTCTGTGTTTATTTTCTAACCTTCGGCCATGGTGCACTTAGGACTTAATTTCTGACAAATCTTTCCTGATGCTTGTCAGGCTCCCTTTTACTCTCATATTTTCTTAGTATATAAAGCTCAACCGTTACTCATTGTTTTTTGAAGATAATGTTGGTTGTGAACCTGGAATGACTTGAATAAACTTGGAATAAATGACCCTGGGTGAATGCAGAGAACTGTATGCATGGGGTAGAAGAGATAAGCAGAGCAGGGAGACCGTGGCGGATAGTAAAAGCTGTCAGCTCCCCAGCAAAAACACCGAGAACTGCCACAGGCAACTCCTCCTAATAGAATTTCCCAGAAAACGCTTTTTTTTTTTTTTTTTTTTTTTTACAGTGACATTGCCCTTAACAACCTCCAAACATTCTCTCTCTAAATGCACCCCACCTCCAGTCAAAAACTGCAATTCCAAATCAACCATCGGAAATACTTTTCAGCCAATGACTCAATTCTTAATCCCCTGAAATTGAGGTACCAAATCTCCTGCTAGGATAGAATCTTACAAGTAGCTTCTAAACAGGTAATCTTTAAGATCTCTTTCCTCAAAGCCTACTGCTTGCTCACATAATTAAGGAAAAATTATGCTAGGTGAGGAGTGCGTGAAAATGAAGTCATACATGTAATTCGATTGTATGAAAAGGATGCAGGATACAGCCTGACAAAATTCCTAGGAGAGCAGCTCTGGTGCTACTGGTTCACGGTCAGACGACAGAGTAATCCCAGCAGTTTGCTGTTTGTAGTTGCAGAGTTTCTGAGGAGCGCTTTTGCCTGGTTTTCGAAATTTGTCCAGCATTTTCCGAAGCATACATGATCACTTAGGGTTATGAAGGTTCAAGACTGTCCCCCTCACAATAACAAAATTGAGGGCTTTTTTTAAAATCTTAAAAGAGCTAAATGATGAGGTGAATAAAATAAAACACTATCAAATACATACTGAATGGTACAGTTAAACAAAAATAAATGAGGCAAGATATAGGTCAGGCACAGGCATCTCTGCAACATAAATTTGTCAATAACCCGTTCTCCCTCCACGAGGTGGGTGCAAGATGGCAGTAAGCAGCTCCATGCCTGGACTGTGGACTTTTAACAAGTCCCATCAAAAGCCTTGAGGTGACACTTTTAAACACGTTATATCCTGCGCATTAGTCTCTTTGGGCTGCGGTAACAAACTATGACTAATTAGGTAACTTAAAACAACAGGAATTGATTCTCTCCCAGTTCTGGAGGCCGGAGGTCTGAAATCCATGTGCTGGTGGGGCCATGTTCCCCGCCAAGGCTCTGGGGAAGAGCCCATCCTCTGCTTCTCTCCGCTTCTGGTGGAGTCATAGACAATCCTTGGTGTACTTTGGCTTGTGGACATATCACACCAATCTCTGCCTCCAACTTCGCAGGGGACTTCTCCTCTCTGTGTCACTGGTCCAGGCTCCCCTCTTCTTATTAAGACCTACCCTAATCCAGTATGAAGTCATCATAGCTAATACATCTGCAACAACATGATTTCCAAATAATCCCATTCTGAGGTTCTGGGAACTTTGGCAGGGTGTTAGTTAACCAAGTGTATCATGCCAAGCCTTTATTCCAACCCCACCAAAGGCTTTCCATCTCACACAGAATAAAACTAAAACCTTTGCAATGACCCTTACTTGACCCCAAGGCTCCATGTGAGCTGTCCACGTCCTCCCTCTGCCTGGTTTTGTCTTGATGCTCCATCTGCCCTGACCTCCTTGTTTTTATTGAGACACTCAAAGATGTTCCTGCCCCAAGGCTTGTGCACCTGCCGTTCCCTCAACTCAGAGCACTGGTCCCACAGATAACCTCACTGCCACTTTCTATGAATCTGTTCACATATCAGAGAGGCTTTCTCTGACTATCTGGTCTGAATTACCACCCTCATCCTGCTCTCCCCCTCTTCTGTACTCTCTGATTTAACTTTCTTTACAGCACTTTTCCTTACCTGGCTTTTTGATATTGATTTGTTTCCTCTCAGTGTCCTCAGCTGGAATAGGAGCTCCATGAGGGTTGGGGCTTTGTTTTGTTTATTGTTTGGTCCCCAGGGCTTAGAACATAACCTGGCACATACTAGATGTGGGAGGCAGGATTTGGGTGTGGTGTTACTCCCATGCTTATACTGCATCATGTGCAGGAAGAGACTTTGCAGATGGGATTAGCATTGCTAATCCGTTGACCTTAAAATAAGGAGATAATCTGGAATTATATGGATGGGTTCTAGGTAATCACAAGGGTCCTTAAAATGGGAAAACAGGGGCAGAAGAGCCAGAGGGAGATATGACTGTGGAAAAAAGACCCAGAGTCAATATTTCTGGCTTCAAAGATGGAGGAAGGGGGCCACCAGGCAGGGAATGTGGGTGGCCTCTAGAAGCTGAGAACATCATTCAACTAACAGCCAATCAGGAAATGGGACTATAGACCTAGAGCCACAAGAAACTAAATTCCACCAACATCCTGAATGAAGAACGCAGCCCTACTGACACCTTGATGTTGGCCTGAAGCAGGGGCCCAGTCAAGCCAGCTGAGCTCTTAACCAATGGAAATTATGAGACAGTACATTTGTGTTGTTTTAATCCACTGAAATTTTGGTAATTTGTTTGAACAACAATAGGAAATGGATATAATAGACATTCAATGCACATTTATTGACTTAGTGGGTGATCAGAGAAGAGCTGGCCTGGCTGGGGTGACTGCGTCTGTGACTCAGTCCTGGTACTTGGGGCACAGGACAGTCGAATGGGCCAGGCCTGATTTCTTGGCCTATTCCTGGGACCACTGGTACTGAAGGTTGGGGAGGAATGATTTCCCAAAGCATGATCAGGACACTGCTATCTAGAACGGAGGGTGGATGCTGGGCGGCAAGGTGGCAGAAGGTCCCAGTGGGGTGGGGTGGGTACCAGGATGCATCTCCAGACCAGGCACACAGCCACCAGAATGCTATGTGTCAACATCCCCATCCGTCCTGCACCCAGGGCTAATAGCTCAAGGAAGTAACACTGCTGAATTAATAGAGAAGCACCTTCGGATTGGAGAAGCTGGGGCAAAGCTTCTATGAGAGTACACCCTCATGGGGGTGTAGTCACAGTCGCTTGTTAAGTATTCAGATATCTAGGAGCTTGCCCAGACCCATGAAGCAAAATCTCTATATTTTAAAATAGCCCCACAGCTGAATCTGATAACAAGTGTTGGTCTAGAGCAGGGTTGACCAATATTTCCTATAAGGGCCTGATAAATATTTTGGCTTTTGTGGGCCATGTGGTCTCAGTAGCAACTATTCAGGTCTGCCATTACAGAGGGAAGGCAGCCTCAGACAATCCGCATACAATTGTGCATGGCCATGTTCCAATAAAACTTTATTTATATAAACTGGCAGTGGGCCGGACTTGGCCTGTGGGCCATAGTTTGCCACCTCCTGGTCTGGAGCACTAGGAGCTGCAGCAGGCCCAGAGGGGCGGGCAATGCTGAGAAGGTCAGGGGTTGTTGGGTGGGACGCCAGCGCCAGGTGGATGGGGCACAAAGGTTCAACCCATAATTTGCTTAAAGAAAATGCATTATGAAAAGCATACAATTTTATGAAAAGACAAGGTATACATTTTGTAATCAAGTACACATCAGCATTACATTTTCTTCCCCCAGTTGTCATACTTAACTGGCTGTTTAAATAAAAACAAAATATTTCATTTTAAACTTTAGGATTCAGATTTTTTTAAATCAGAAATCTCTACTGCTTTGTACTCTACAAGTTTAGAGGGATGAAAAACTGAATTTCAATTTCATGGAAGGATGAAGAAAAATATTAAAGGAGCATAAAATAAATTATGTAAAGGATATTTAATATACTGAAATTTAATATACTGAAGGGAAGAGGATTAAATGGTGTTTTAAGTTATCTATTATTACATGGAGGAAATAAAAGGTAAAGATGGTACAGAAGAGATAGACTTAAATATTATGAGATTGAAGAATTTTTAAAAAACTCAACTGAAAAAGAATGTGGACTCTCTTTTAAATAGAGATATGCATTAGTGCATCAATCTCAATTCCATAATTCTCAGGTAGAGTGACCTTGAGCAAATCATTTAAATTTGAGATGATGATAGGGAGTTGTGAAGAACCAAAGAGACATTGAGTGTGTGTAGATAATATTTTGTAAATGGTAAAAAAGCTTAAAATATGAGTTGTTAAAATATGATAACTCAACACTTTTGGAAGGACTGCAACTATTATCCTCAGGAGAGTGCCTCCATTCTATTCTGGTAATTCTGAGATTCACTTATTTTTCAGAAATGCATTTCTTCCGAAACACTTTGGTATGACACTCATGCCTAAGAAACAATATGCTTTAACATTATCTGCATACTTAAAATGGGAATATTCTCACTTCATGATTAATGTGAGGGTGAAAAGCTAGCTCAAAATATTTATGGCATTTTAAGGTTGATTAATCTTATGATCTTGCAAACTCGATCTATTTTACAGTTTCTAAGCTAAAATAGGATATACATTATTGAGCTATAAAGGTCTTGGAATGAAATTTTCTCATATCTTCATAATTGTATGTGGTAAGCATAAGAAATGGTATTTTGCTGACTGAGCTGCAGTTGAGACTCTGCTATCTGAGTGCATTGGTGGGTGGGGAGTTGGAGTGCATGCATGAGCGTGGGGGAAAGGTTCAATATTTTCCCCAAGAATTTGGATAAATGTGTTGATCGGTATGGGGATTTCCTTTTCTACTTGACAGAAGGTAGTGAGTCAGGTGTGGAGGGGCAGGTGGATTCACAGAGTGGCTGGCATAGCATTTCATTCCTGCCTGGTCCCTTGAAGTGTGGGCCCAGTGCTGTTGGAACAGCTTTGATGAGAAGATTTGTGAGTCTCTTGATACAAGCAAGTGACAAAGGGATACGAAGTTGAGGAGACAATTATCCCCACAACTTCTGAATAGGACTCTGGTGTTTGATGAGTGTTTAGAGACCAGGTGTAGGCTGGTGGGAACACATTCCAGAACAGCTCTTGTGGACAGAAAATGTGATGTTCTGAGTGAAATGAAGTTGACTTGTTAGTCTATGACCCTCCATCCCACTCCTTATACATAATCAGAGAAACTTTCTCTATGGGGTAGAGAGTAGTTGAAAGCAACCAAGTGCTCAAAACTAGGAGAATAAGTAAGTAAAATGTGATAGATACATGCTACGAAATAGCACAAAACAGGAAGTTATGAATGACATGTACGTACAGTAACATGGATAGCTTTTAAAAAAACACAGTGTTGAGTAGAAAAAAGGTAAGAAATAATAAAATTGATAGTTCATAACCATTTTTGGAAATAAAAACATTACATAGTTCAAGGAATCAAAATATCCAAGGAAATACATCAAGCAGAGTGGATGTCACGAAGAGAGGGAGAGGAAAGTGGGACTTGAAGCTGTAGAGAGCACACATAGTGACACCGATATTAAACCCATGGGCAAAGCTGTTGGGAAAGGAATATATCTGATCTTGGCTTATTTACCTATAATATCTCCAAGATCTTCATTTTAAGATGATCTCTTTCTTTCAATTTTATTTATCCATAGAATTACTGCCATTTGCTCACCTAATCTAAACAGATTTTTTAAAAGGCAGAAATGGATAGTACCTATTGAAATCTAATTTGCAGTTTTGATTCTATTTTAAAGGAATTAGTAGATGGCCCAGTATCCAAAAAGTATTGGTGGTATAGATAAAATTCTTAATTAAAATATGTCAAAAATCCCATGAGTCTTTGCACTTAGAGGTGTCTTAAGAGGTAAGAATACTACATCTTATGAAAATGCCTCGAGTGTCTCCTCTTCATGAAGTACACATGGTGCTTCTATCAGTCTCTTTTCATGTTCTCCTTGGCTCCTTGGGGCCAGTGCTGATAGGCAAGGGAGAAACATCCTTCCATCTAGCTTGCTTAATTTGTGTGTGTGTGTGTGTGTGTGTGTGTGTGTCTTGTTTGTTTCTTTTTTTCCTTTGATCAATGGATTCTTAGATACAGAGCCAATTGACAAAAGGTAGCAAAATCTCGTTCTAAAGAATAGAAACTTTATTATAAAACATTATTATAATGTTTCTGTTCTTTAGAACGAGATTTTGCTGCTGGTCACCATATATGTTTTATTCAATGTAGTAGGCAAAATAGTGGCCCCCAAATTCAGGTCCGAATCCCCCACACTTGTGAATATGTTACCTTATATGGCAAAGGAGAATTAAGGTTGCAAATGGAATGAATGTTGCTCATCTGCTGATTTTAAAAGTGAGAGATTGCCCCGGGTTATGTGGGTGGGCCTATGATGGTTAATTTTATGTGTCAGCTTGGCTAGGTTGTATCTGGTATCCAGTTGTTTGGTCAAACACTGGCCTAGATGCTACCATGGAAGTATTGTGCAGATGAGATTAGCGTCTACAACTGGTTGACTTGAAGTTGAATATATGGATGGGTCTCATACAATTAGCTGAAAGCTTTATGAGCAAGAACTGTGGTTTCCAGAAGAAATTCTGCCTCAAGACTACCATGCCATCTGTTCCTCTCTGAGTTTCCAGTCTGCTGGCTTTTCTATGGATTTTGGACACATGCCTTCAACATTCACTCTTACCAGAATTTCCATCCTGTCAACCTGCCCTACAAATTTCAGACTTGCTGGTCCCCACAATAAATCATGTGAGCCAATTCCTTAAAATAAATCTATTTGGTTCTGTTTCTCAGGAGAACCTTGACTAATAAAGGGCCCAATACAGTCATAAAGACCCTTAAAAGTGGAAGAAGGAGGCAGGAGAGTTCAGACTCAGTGGGAAACGTGACTGCAAAAGAAAGTTGTAGAGAGGCCACGATGTTGCCTGTGAAGACGGAGAAAGGAGGCCACGAACCAAGGAATGCAGGCAACCTCCAGAACCTGGAGAAGAGATGGAAATGGATTCTCCCCTGGAGCCTGCGGGAAGTAACCCAGTCCTGAGAACATCCCGATTTTAGCCTAGTGAGTCATGTGTGAGTCTTCTAACCTAGAGAACTGTAAGATAGTAAGATTATCTTAGTGTTGATTTAAGCCACTGACTTTGTGGTAATTTGTTGCAGCAGCTAGAGAATATTAATACCCTCTCTGCATGTTTGCTGTTTTACAGGCATGATCATATACTTATACAATGATATGCCCTCAAATTTCAGCTGACCACACCTGCTGAGGACAAAATTTTTCTTTCTGTAGGGTCCGCTAATTTCTAAAAGTTATTACTCTTTGGACACAAAAGGCAGGTTTTATACTATACTAACAGAAAAATATAGAGTACTTATTAGACATTCCAAAATGAGAAAAAGTCAATGTAAAATATTAATATTTCATGAAGAGAACAAACCTCAGGCTATTCTCAGTAATAATATTTAAAAAAACTTTGAAAAGAGAATTAGATTTTTAATTTAAGATTCCAAAGCTTTAATCAGCACTGAATAAATTTTGCCCCAGACTACATAATAAACCACCTCCCCCACCCCCCAAAAAATTGATATTTGGTATCTGTTTAAGAAAGATTTGGGTATTTGACAAATTTGTCAATAGCAGTGAACTGGTTATAAAGAAAGCGGTTTTTTAGAGTACCAAATGGCCTAAGATGATAACGTGAGCTTCTATTGGACTACAGATCCCTGAATTCCCAAGAATGTTTTCTTGGGAATGCTATAAATGTTTTCTAAATTCATGTTGTGAATGTTTTCTCAATTTTTCAGCATTTGATCGGACTGCTGTGTGTGTGCATGAATATGGGATGCATGGCTGTGACCGGTGACTATGGCAGTCTGAAACATCCTAAGTGACCAGTGTTCTTTCTAGATTGAGTCCTGGGCATTGTGCCAATGAAATCACAGGCCAATGGCAGCCCCGCGCCCTGACGCACATCCTGGAGAGAGGTGGCTGCACTTAGCCAGCGTGCGTGAAGAACAGAACTGAACAGACACAACCAGGCAGGCTTTCATTGGCAAACACTGTTTACTTTTCCTGAGTTGCTGTTGATGTATCTATTAGTGGAAAAAGAATTGGAAACCGTGAAGATGCCTCAATCTTTTGAGAGACTAGCAAGTAGAATGTGATATTTACGTCAAGTCAAGTTTTAACACATGCCCTTGGTGGGTAAAGCCAGGGAAGTGCTGAGAATTTTTCTGGCAATTTTGGATCTGTTTCGAGAGGGGGGGTTTAAGCGTGTGAGTGTTTATTATATTGAACCACTGTTCAATTAATAATTAATGAGCTTCCTGCTGAAAACTAAAGGGGATGCTTTTAGTTCAGCTTCACATATTAGCAAGTTGATTTGTGTGTTTTTCAAGATGTTTCTTTTTTTTTAACACTACTTTTGCAAGTTTTTGCTTCTTCAAAAAGTACATAAATAAATATATAATGAAGAGCTGTAAATTTAGTGTTCACAGCACTTACTTGGGGTTCAATAATTTTGAATATCCCCAATATCACATGCAAATTCTTTGGAATATCACTATAAAGGTCATATTTGATTGACATAAAATGTAGAGGCTCAGTAATATTCATTTCTCTCAGAAAATAAAAACTCATGGATACCTTCAAATTCACTGGATATTTATAAAGAATTATGTACCAAGTTGGTGAGATAGTATTATATGGTAGCGTGAGGAAATTAGCCCTCAAACTAGCTAGCTAAAATAGTGTTAAGGGCAGAGAAAGTGCATTGAATAAGTTTAAGTATTGTGGAAACTAATACATATTTGCATATATGTAGCTTTCCCCAAGTAACTCCATTAGAGCTGTACCTGGTCTGTCTTCTGTTTTTAACACTGTAAGTAAATTGAACTCAGAATTTACTGATTTTATATATACAATTATAAATCATGTACAGATATGTAATTTTATAGTCTCCAACAAATCTCATCCTGTTCTCAATTCCCATTCTTACTGAAAATGCCTCACCTTGCCTATTAAAGGATCTCAGTTTTCCTTGTTTTAAAATTTAGACACCTTGAGTTGAGTTCTCATCACTTGAGGGTGTCTCCCCTGTTTCCATTCTGCCCATGTTGCATCTGGATGCAAAAGGACATACAGATGATGTGGTGGCATGGGTTCATGGAAGGAGGACGCTGCGGGGTGGGGTGGCCGATGAGTCCAAAGCTGTTACAATTCATAATCAGTTTTGTCATCTTGGTCAAGGCCCAACTCTCTTGTGTTAACCTGCTAACTCAGCTTGGTGTACCTTGTTTTAGCTGGTGGTTCTGATTCTTCTGCAATCTCCTTTCAACCTTGGGCTTGCATGCCCATCTTTTAACCCTTTGCTGTGAAGCCTTTTGCCTTTCAGATTTATTCTATCCACCAGGTGAGTCCCCCAGCTAACACCTGCAATTTTTCACATCCTCTCTGGGACATTTAGTAACATCAGGTTCTCTGATGATTTAGTAACCTCAGACCAATGCTCTTAGGCACTGGCTTCACTGCAGGAGTGTCACCACGTTGGGTATAGCACCATGTTGGCCACAGCACCACACTGGCCACAGCACTTCCACGGAGGATGGGATCTTTCCAGGCAGTGCCTCCGGAAGAAAGAACCCAACTTCCTCTCTAGGCCCTCCACCCCTTCTTCCAATGCTTCCTGAGAGACCTCTATCACAATCTGTCTTCTGAGGTTCGGTTCAGAGAGAGAAGGGATAGAGGATGGCAAAGTCTCACCAGAGCTTCTCTCACTTGCAGGATCCAGGGCCTACGGAATTTCTTCCTGTGGAGGACAAATTTTCCTTGTCTCAGATATCCTTACATAGCTTAACTAGGACCAACTCTAAAACCATGCTCCAAGTTGTAAACTTTACTCTTAACATGAAAAATGCATTTTTGGAGGTTACTTATATAATCTTCCCACACACCCTGAACAAGTCAGGTTTTCAAGCCACTCTCTTGTAAGGGAACGTAAAGACGTCTAACGAGGAGTCTAAATTTGAGCAAGTCTCCCTTTATGTTGGGCTGTCTCTAAATGGGTGGGGAGCCCAAGGGGGGTCCAGATGTTCGTCCCTTCTAGAGTTAGAGGAAAACAATTCTTTAGCTGTCTTGGGCATATTCGTCTTCTTAGAGCCAAAGGGATTTTCCAAATTCAGGAGCCACGGTATGGCTGTTGGATGATGTCTTATTTAGTTGAGAGAGTGCTTGTGCGAGTACAGTGTGGGTGGGCGGACTGGTGCCTTTGGCGTGGTGGTTTCTGGTATCCAGGACACCACGATCACAGCTGGTTACACTCTTCCTAGAGGCTGACTCGGACACAGGGCAGCTTGTCACTTGTCCTCGTGCCACGCTGTATAGCTTCACAGGAGTGTGGGGCTTGGGGAGGCAGAGATGCCTTTATTCCTGCCCTAGCTCTCGGTAGCTTGGGTGGGATCAGACGGTTATAGAACCGAAGAGCAGGAAATTATCTGGGGAGTTAAGGGAATACACCTGGAGCCGATGCTACAGCAGCTCACAAAATAAATTATTTGTACATTTTCCCTTCTTGCCACTGGAGGGGGTAATTAGTGGCCGAGTGCCTTGGGGTAGTGGAGAAGATGATTTCCTCCCCTTGGATGGAGGATCACAAAAGACACCACCCATGAGGAAGCCCACCCACCATCTTCACCGCTTAAGCAGGGATTCTTTACCTGAGGTCCAGGAACTTCTCACGCAGCCATCAGTGGTTGTCTCACCCCCGACTGCATGCAAATCTGTACGCTTTTGTGCATTTTGTCTCAGGAGAATTTCTGGAGCTTTCAGCAGATTCTCAGAGGAGTCCTTGACTCCAAAACAGCAAGGCCCATTACACTAAAGGAAATGTCACACAAACAAGTAACTTAAAACATGGTACATTAAAGCCCTTTTCCCTTGTCTAGAAATCCCAGTGAAAGAAAGCAATATTACTGATCAGAGTTCATTTTCTATTTTCATGAACTCCTTTGGTGATAAAACTCGTGCAAAAATGTCTGCTTAAAACAGCAAAACAACAGAAACAACAGCAAAAGAGAAAAGAGCCTGCCTTTGGCATCGTGTGGATGCTGTCACAGGGCCTAGTCTACAAATAAGGGAGAGACTGAGAGTAGCTTTAAATGATTGGAATTGCTTATAGGGAATCCAGCTTTGGAAAATTCATTTGCGAGCTGAGAAGCGTATCTGAGGGCTAGGAGTAGAACATGAAAAATGCCTCACTGTAAAGGACAGGTTTCTGTGAGGAATTAGCAATGTGTCCTCAGGAGGCCTTTATGTACTACTAAAAACGTGAATGCCTTTTGCCGTTACCAGGATGACAGTTACAGGGAAATGGATTTTCCTCAGGATTGTCCCAATAAACCATCCAGCGCCCCCCACCTTACCTTCCCTGTTTGGCAGCTGCTCTGCTGTGGTCAGCATCATTCTCTTTGCCGGCAATCAGTGATAATAAGCAGGAGCACGCCCAGTTGATGGTGCACTAAGCCCAACAAGGGTGGAAGCAGCAGTTATGAAATGCGTGGCTGAGTAGCTCTGGTGCACGTTGCCTCCCTGCCTCAGTTCCCGGGCAGCTCAGCCTAAGGACGGCTCCAGGCAGAAGGTGCAGCGAGAGGAGGAGTTGGGTGCAGAGTCTTCCGTCCCTGTGGAAAGGCCCAGACGATGCTTAGCACAACCGCCATGGATCCCGTCTTCTATCCCAACTGAGGCTTCTCCTTGTCAGACACTGAAGAGGTTTTGAGGAAAAGAGGGCAAGGAGGGGAGGGAGGGGTCTGAGTGTGATTTTCCTTGTATCTCCATTTTTTAAGTGAAAACATTGAACCTATCCTTTACATGATTTTTTTTTTTAAATCATTTTATTGAGATATATTCACATACCACGCAGTCATACAAAACAAATCGTACTTTCGATTGTTTACAGTATCATTACATAGTGGTACATTCATCACCTAAATCAATCCCTGACACCTTCATTAGCACACACACAAAAATAACAAGAATAATAATTAGAGTGAAAAAGAGCAACTGAAGTAAAAAAGAACACTGGGTACCTTTGTCTGTTTGTTTCCTTCCCCTATTTTTCTACTCATCCATCCATAAACTAGACAAACGGGAGTGTGGTCCTTATGGGTTTCCCAATCCCATTGTCACCCCTCATAAGCTACATTTTTATACATCTGTCTTCGAGATTCATGGGTTCTGGGTTGTAGTTTGATAGTTTCAGGTATCCACCACCAGCTACCCCAATTCTTTAGAACCTAAAAAGGGTTGTCTAAAGTGTGCATAAGAGTGCCCACCAGAGTGACCTCTCGGCTTGTTTTGGAATCTCTCTGCCACTGAAGCTTATTTCATTTCCTTTCACATCCCCCTTTTGGTCAAGAAGATGTTCTCCGTCCCACGATGCCGGATCTGCATTCCTCCCCGGGAGTCATATTCTACGTTGCCAGGGAGATTCACTCCCCTGGGTGTCTGATCCCACGTAGGGGGGAGGGCAGTGATGTCACCTTTCAAGTTGGCTTATCCAGAGAGAGAGGGCCACATCTGAGCAACAAAGAGGCATTCAGGAGGAGACTCTTAGGCACAAATATAGGGAGGCCTAGCCTCTCCTTTGCAGCAACCGTCTTCCCAAGGGTAAAACTTATGGTAGAGGGCTCAACCCATCAAACCACCAGTCCCCTATGTCTGTGGTCATGTTAGCAACCATGGAGGTGGGGTAGGCGAATACCCCTGCATTCTCCACAGGCTCCTCAAGGGGGCACTACATCTTTTTTTTTTTCCTTGTTTTTCTTTTTTTTTTTTAACTTTCCCTTCTTTTTTTAAATCAACTGTATGAAAAAAAAGTTAAAAAGAAAACAAACATACAATAAAAGAACATTTCAAAGAGACCATAACAAGGGAGTAAGAAAAAGACAACTAACCTAAGATAACTGCTTAACTTCCAACATGTTCCTACTTTACCCCAAGAAAGTTACATAATATAGCAACATTTCTGTGAACTTGTTCCTACTATATCCATCAGAAATTAACAGACCATAGTCATTTCTGGGCATCCCCAGAACGTTAAATAGCTTATCTGTTCTTCTTGGATTATTGTTCCCCCTTCCTTAATTGCTCTCTACTGCTAGTTCCCCTACATTCTACATTATAAACCATTTGTTTTACATTTTTCAAAGTTCACATTAGTGGTAGCATATAATATTTCTCTTTTTGTGCCTGGCTTATTTCGCTCAGCATTATGTCTTCAAGGTTCATCCATGTTGTCATATGTTTCACCAGATCGTTCCTTCTTACTGCCGCGTAGTATTCCATCGTGTGTATATACCACATTTTATTTATCCACTCATCTGTTGAAGGACAATTGGGTTGTTTCCATCTCTTGGCAATTGTGAATAATGCTGCTATGAACATTGGCGTGCAGATATTTGTTCGTGTCACTGCTTTCCGATCTTCCGGGTATATACCGAGAAGTGCAATCGCTGGGTCGAATGGTAACTCTATATCTAGTTTTCTAAGGAACTGCCAGACTGACTTCCAGAGTGGCTGAACCATTATACAGTTCCACCAACAATGAACAAGAGTTCCAATTTCTCCACATCCCCTCCAGCATTTGTAGTTTCCTGTTTGTTTAATGGCAGCCATTCTAACCGGTGTTAGATGGTATCTCATTGTGGTCTTAATTTGCATCTCTCTAATAGCTAGTGAAGCTGAACATTTTTTCATGTGTTTCTTGGCCATTTGTATTTCCTCTTCAGAGAACTGTCTTTTCATATCTTTTGCCCATTTTATAATTGGGCTGTCTGTACTATTGTCATTGAGTTGTAGGATTTCTTTGTATATGCAAGATATCAGTCTTTTGTCAGATACATGGTTTCCAAAAATTTTTTCCCATTGAGTTGGCTGCCTCTTTACCTTTTTGAGAAATTCCTTTGAGGTGCAGAAACTTCTAAGCTTGAGGAGTTCCCATTTATCTATTTTCTCTTTTGTTGCTTGTGCTTTGGGTGTAAAGTCTAGGAAGTGGCCGCCTAATACAAGGTCTTGAAGATGTTTTCCTACATTATCTTCTAGGAGTTTTATGGTACTTTCTTTTATATTGAGATCTTTGGTCCATTTTGAGTTAATTTTTGTGTAGGGGGTGAGGTAGGGGTCCTCTTTCATGCTTTTGGATATGGATATCCAACTCTCCCAGCCCCATTTGTTGAAAAGACCATTATGGCTCAGTTCAGTGACTTTGGGGGCCTTATCAAAGATCAGTCGGCCATAGATCTGAGGGTCTATCTCTGAATTCTCAATTCGATTCCATTGATCTATGTGTCTGTCTTTGTGCCAGTACCATGCTGTTTTGGCAACTGTGGCTTTATAATAAGCTTCAAAGTCAGGGAGTGTAAGTCCTCCCACTTCGTTTTTCTTTTTTAGGGTGTCTTTAGCAATTCGAGGCATCTTCCCTTTCCAAATAAATTTGATAACTAGCTTTTCCAAGTCTGCAAAGTAGGTTGTTGGAATTTTGATTGGGATTGCATTGAATCTGTAGATGAGTTTGGGTAGAATTGACATCTTAATGACATTTAGCCTTCCTATCCATGAACATGGAATATTTTTCCATCTTTTAAGGTCCCCTTCTATTTCTTTTAGTAGAGTTATGTAGTTTTCTTTGTATAGGTCTTTTACATCTTTGGTTAAGTTTATTCCTAGGTACTTGATTTTTTTAGTTGCTATTGAAAATGGTATCTTTTTCTTGAGTGTCTCTTCAGTTTGTTCATTTCTAGCATATAGAAACATTACTGACTTATGTGCATTAATCTTGTATCCCGCTACTTTGCTAAATTTATTTATTAGCTCTAGTAGGTGTATCGTTGATTTCTCAGGGTTTTCTAGATATAAGATCATATCATCTGCAAACAATGACAGTTTTACTTCTTCTTTTCCAATTTGGATGCCTTTTATTTCTTTGTCTTGCCGGATTGCCCTGGCTAGCACTTCCAGCACAATGTTGAATAACAGTGGTGACAGCGGGCATCCTTGTCTTGTTCCTGATCTTAGAGGGAAGGCTTTCAGTCTCTCACCATTGAGTACTATGCTGGCTGTGGGTTTTTCATATATGCTCTTTATCATGTTGAGGAAGTTTCCTTCAATTCCTACCTTTTGAAGTGTTTTTATCAAAAAGGGATGATGGATTTTGTCAAATGCTTTTTCAGCATCTATTGAGATGATCAATTGATTTTTCCCTTTTGAGTTTTTAATGTGTTGTAATACATTGATTGTTTTTCTTATGTTGAACCATCCTTGCATGCCTGGAATGAACCCCACTTGGTCATGGTGTATGATTTTTTTAATGTGTCTTTGGATTCGATTTGCAAGTATTTTGTTGAGGATTTTTGCATCTATATTCATTAGGGAGATTGGCCGGTAGTTTTCCTTTTTTGTAGCATCTTTGCCTGGTTTTGGTATTAGATTGATGTTAGCTTCATAAAATGAGTTAGGTAGTGTTCCATTTTTTTCAATGTTTTGAAAGAGTTTGAGTAAGATTGGTGTCAGTTCTTTCTGGAAAGTTTGGTAGAATTCCCCTGTGAAGCCATCTGGCCCTGGGCATTTATTTGTGGGAAGATTTTTGATGACTGATTGGATCTCTTTGCTTGTGATGGGTTGGTTGAGGTCTTCTATTTCTTCTCTGGTCAGTCTAGGTTGTTCATATGTTTCCAGGAAATTGTCCATTTCTTCTACATTATCCAGTTTGTTGCCATACAGTTGTTCATAATATCCTCTTATAATTTTTTTAATTTCTTCAGGATCTGCAGTTATGTCACCTTTTTCATTCATTATTTTGTTTATATGGGTCTTCTCTCTGTTTGATTTTGTCAGTCTAGCTAGGGGCTTGTCAATCTTGTTGATCTTCTCAAAGAACCAACTTTTGGTGATATTTATCCTCTCTATTGTTTTTTTGTTCTCTATGTCATTTATTTCTGCTTTAATCCTTGTTATTTCTTTTCTTCTACTTGGTTTAGGATTGGTTTGCTGTTCATTTTCTAGCTTCTTCAGTTGATCCATTAGTTCTTTGATTTTGGCTCTTTCTTCCTTTTTAATATATGCGTTTAGTGCTATAAATTTCCCCCTTAGCACTGCTTTTGCTGCATCCCATAGGTTTTGGTATGTTGTGTTCTCATTTTCATTCGTCTCTATATATTTAGCAATTTCTCTTGCTATTTCTTCTTTAACCCACTGATTGTTTAGGAGTGTGTTGTTTAACCTCCAGGTATTTGTGAATTTTCTAAGTCTCTGATGGTTATTGACTTCTAATTGTATTCCATTGTGGTCAGAGAATGTGCTTTGAATAATTTCAATCTTTTTACATTTATTGAGGCTTGTTTTATGTCCCAGCATATGATATATTCTGGAGAAAGTTCCATGGGCACTAGAAAAGTATGTGTATCCTGGTGATTTGGGATGTAATGTCCTGTATATGTCTGTTAAATCTAATTCATTTATCAGATTGTTTAGGTTTTCAATTTCCTTATTGGTCTTCTGTCTGGTTGATCTATCTATAGGAGAGAGTGATGTGTTGAAGTCTCCCACAATTATTGTGGAAACATCAATTGCTTCCTTTAGTTTTGCCAGTGTTTCTCTCATGTATTTTGTGGCACCTTGATTGGGTGCATAGACATTTACGATTGTTATTTCTTCTTGCTGAATTGCCCCTTTTATTAGTAAGTAGTGGCCTTCTTTGTCTCTCAAAACATCCCTGCATTTGAAGTCTATTTTATCTGAGATTAATATTGCTACACCTGCTTTCTTTTGGCTGTAGCTTGCATGAAATATTTTTTTCCATCCTTTCACTTTCAGTTTCTTTGTGTCCCTGTGTCTAAGATGAGTCTCTTGTATGCAACATATTGATGGTTCATTTTTTTTGATCCATTCTGCGAATCTATATCTTTTAATTGGGGAGTTTAATCCATTTACATTCAACGTTAGAACCGTGAAGGCATTTCTTGAATCGGCCATCTTATCCTTTGGTTTATGTTTGCCATATTTTTCCCTCTCTCTATTAATATCCTTTATTGTACCCATACCGAATCTCTTTAGTACTGAACCTTTCTCCAAGTCTCTCTGTCCTGTCTTTGTTTCTCTGTCTGTAGGGCTCCCTTTAGTATCTCCAGTAGGGCAGGTCTCTTGTTAGCAAATTCTCTCAGCATTTGTTTGTCTGTGAAAAATTTAAGCTCTCCCTCAAATTTGAAGGAGAGCTTTGCTGGATAAAGTATTCTTGGCTGGAAATTTTTCTCACTCAGAATTTTAAATATATCGTGCCACTGCCTTCTTGCCTCCATGGTGGCTGCTGAGTAGTCACTACTTAGTCTTATGCTGTTTCCTTTGTATGTGGTGAATTGCTTTTCTCTTGCTGCTTTCAGAACTTGCTCCTTCTCTTCTGTGTTTGACAGTGTGATCAGTATATGTCTCGGAGTGGGTTTATTTGGATTTATTCTATTTGGAGTTCGCTGAGCATTTATGATTTGTGTATTTATGTTGTTTAGAAGATTTGGGAAGTTTTCCCCAACAATTTCTTTGAATACTCTTCCTAGACCTTTATCCTTTTCTTCCCCTTCTGGGACACCAATGAGTCTTATATTTGGACGTTTCATATTATCTATCATATCCCTGAGGTCCATTTCGATTTTTTCAAT
The DNA here is from genome assembly GCF_015220235.1 of Choloepus didactylus. NCBI lineage: Eukaryota > Metazoa > Chordata > Mammalia > Pilosa > Megalonychidae > Choloepus > Choloepus didactylus. The sequence goes on along the minus strand of NC_051322.1, from coordinate 16,413,227 downwards.
TTTTTTCCCCATTCTTTCTTTTATGCTTTCATTTTCCATTCTGTCATCTTCCAGGTCACTGATTCGTTGTTCAACTTCCTCTAGTCTTGTACTATGAGTGTCCAGAATCTTTTTAATTTGGTCAACAGTTTCTTTAATTTCCATAAGATCATCCATTTTTTTATTTAGTCTTGCAATGTCTTCTTTATGCTCTTCTAGAGTCTTCTTGATTTCCTTCATATCCCGTACTATGGTCTCATTGTTCATCTTTAGTTCTTTGAGTAGCTGCTCTATGTGCTGTGTCTCTTCTGGTCTTTTGATTTGGGTGCTTGGGCTTGGGTTATCCATATCGTCTGGTTTTTTCATATGCTTTATAATTTTCTGTTGTTTTTGGCCTCGTGGCATTTGCTGAACTTGATAGGGTTCTTTTAGGGTTTGTAGACCTATTGAAGTCCTTATCTCTAATTTATCAGATCTACAGCTTCGTGGAGTACACTTTCTCTAACTAACCAGCAGGTGGCGTCCACGAGCCACCTGTTCTCCACAAGCCAGTTCTCCCCTGCTTAGCCTTTTTGGTGAGTGGGGGAGTGAGTCTTGTGGGGCCCAATTGGTGTACCAAGCTTGCGTGTGTAGTTGGTGTTGCCTGCCCTGTATGTGGGGCGTGTTTCTGGGCAGTCGGGGAGGGGGGGTGGCCCTAACAATCAAATCTCCCTGATGATCCTAGAGTTTTAACGCTGCTGCAATAGTCTAATCCTTCAGTTCAGTCCTGCCACAGTTTGTCTCTGCCACTGACCCACAAGTCTTTGGTATTGGCGTATGGCTCCTGAGACTTGCAAGTGGGCCCCTCTTCCAGGCTGTGCACCCCGGGTCCTCTGTTGAGGGATGACTGTGCTATGTCACAGGTGAGTGCCGTCCCCCCAGGGCAGTTCTGGGCTGCTGGGCTGTGTAGGGAGGCTCCCAGTCTGCTCAAATGATGGCTGAATGGGGCTTTGTTAATTCACACTGCTCTACCTTCCCAGCTCTGGGACAATCAGCTGAGGTTGCAGGGAAGGCTAATGTCCACGCCCAGTTTTGTGGTGTGTGCCTGTTATTTGAAGCACTTCCGTCACACTGGGTTGTCTGGGGCAGCTCTGGGCTATGGGGCTGGCGATGGGCAGGAGTGTTTCCTGTCCACCAGGATGGTGGCTGTGAGCGGACACCCCCCTTTTCTTGGGAAGTTGTGGTGTTTAGTGAATTTTCCCAGCCACTGGATTATTGCCTTTTGTCTCAGAGCTCTCTTAGTTCTGCTCTTGACTTGATGTGCCCAAATTGCAATTCTTTGAACCTTTCTGTATTGGGCTTCTTAGAGTAATTGTTTTAGAAAAAGTAAAAAGGATTAAAAAAAAAAAAAAAAAAAAAAGGGCCCTCCTCAGAGATCTAATGGGTTATTGAAATGCTAATAGACACAGCAACCAGGGCCATTAAGGAAAGGTCCACAGGGCAGAGAGATCAGCTTTTCTTCGGGATTTGCATATGCTCCTCAAGGCCTGAGCTCCGCCCTTCCCCTTTCTGTGTTCACCAGAACTCCAAAAATCCTCTGCTTTTATTTTGGAGTTTTTTGTGTTATTTTTATTTTTTTTTTCTATGCCTGTCTCCTCTCTGCTGGGCTGGCAGCTCTCAGATTCTCTGGTGTCTGGTCTCAGTCTATCTATGGTTGGAATCTGGATCAGTAGAATGAGTTTCCGATAAGAGCAGCCACTGCAGTTCTCCCTTCTCCTTCCCGGAGCTGACAGCCCCTCCTCCCACAGGACTGAGCCTGGCAGGGAGGGGCGCGGGTCCCCTGGCCGCAAAAACTTACAGATTTCGCTGATCTCAGCAGTTCGACATTTTCATGAGTGTTGTATGAAGTATGCCCAAAGACAGATTGCTCTGTGGTGTCCAGTCCACGCAGTTCCTGGCTTTTTACCTACTTTCCTGGAGGAGTAACTAAAACTTACAGCTCACCAGTCTGCCATCTTGCCCCGCCTCTACATGACTTTTTATAAAAAGACTTTGGAAATCTCTGCTAGGAAATGATCCGGTTTCAACACTTTGAAGCGGTCAACTTGTGCTTTAATTGCCCTATGGGGATGGTTTTCAAACTCTAGCTTCTCTATTAGGTTGCAGATTTGTTCGTCCATCTTCCTGCCAGGGTTCTATATCTGATTAAGCAAACCTCAAACTGAAATGGCTAAAACTGGTCTCGACATCTCCTTGTCTCCTCACCCCTAGCTCGGGAACTTCGCTTGACACCTGCTTCTCCCACAGCATCTGAGCTCCCGACTGGTGGCACTGCCGTTTACCCTGGAATCCAAACTAAGAAAATAACTAGTCACCTTAGACTGTGCAACTCTCCCTCCCCCACATCCAGGCAATGAATGCAGCCTGCTGGGTTTTGTCCTCAGGGTTTCTTGGATGCTTTCTCCCTTCTCCCACCATCCTCATTGTTCTAGCACAGCCACATGGGCTCTCTCCTGGATACTGTAAATCTCCTTGGTGTTCTCCTTACCTTTACATCACCCTAAAGTGATTGGTTTCTGTTCTTTTTAAAATGCTATCTTGTCCTATAATGATTTCCCTGCATCTCACTAGCAACAATTTCTCCTCCTTTCTCAGTCTCCATGCCATGGTCCTTCCCTCGATGATGTCACTGTTCCTCCTTGCAGCCTGCAGTGACTATCTGCAGGCCCACGGCTGGCGTGCCTCTCTGGTGGTGCCGTCCAGCTTGTGGTTCCCTGTACATGCCACGCTGTGCCTCGTGGACGTGTATAGAGTCAGGCTTTTCCCTGAACTCTTCTGGAAGCCCCCCCCCCACCACCACGCATGTCCACATAAGGATATGTCCCCCAGGTGCGTTCTCCACGGTGCATGCACATTTCCACCTGTTCGAATGTTCCTCTTCCTTTCCAGGCTCCAACCTCTCAAGAGCCAGGATTATGCCTTATTGATCTCTTTAACCCTAGTGCTAAGCGCATGCTAAATGTTCACTGGATGTTGGTTGAACAAACAGGGAGCAAGATAGTGGTTCTAGCATTTTTCAGTGCAGGCTACTTCGCCAGGTGCCTTACATGAGTAAGGAAAGTGGAGGAAATGCAAATAATAGGGAGTGACATTGTGTTTTGTCTTCCTTTCACTCTCAAGAAGGTATTGGCTCTTCTGTTTCCAGAGGGCTGCAATAATTTTTTGAACATTTTATAAGCTGCAGTGTGGGTAATTTCTTCTCCATCCACCCCACAGCTTAGTGGTAAGTCTGTGTGTCAGTAAGATCAGTTTATGGTATTGTTAAGAAGTACTTAACAAATTTTTCTCTTGTGAAGAGACCTCCATTCATTCCCTGCAAACTTCCTCCTTCCCTTTTCCTTTTCCTGGCCAGAGGGCATTGGAGATTTGTTGCTCGGCTCTACCTCAGAAAGTGCTCTAACTTTTCTATTTCCATTTTTCATCATCTCATGTTTGACAGCATAGGAAAACTGTAAGACTGAATAAAAAATAACGTACAGGAGAAGTTCCTTAGAGCATTGTTAGAAGTTATAGTTGATTAAAATTTGAGACTATTACTTGCAAAACTCCATCTACTCTATGGAGAATAGGTGCATAATATGAATTCATAAATAAATAAAATGAATAATCCAACTTCCCAGAAGAGACAGAGAAAAAATGGATTTTTTTTTCTTGAATCAAGTCAAATTGCAAAGAGAGAGCATGGGACAATTTGTGAATTTCAGTGAATGCTCAAACTCTTATAATTATAACTGCGTTTCTATCAAAATGAAGAGTGAAATATTTCTTAAGGATTACAGATTAAATTTAATTTCTAACCTCTCTAAGGACAATTTATTAAGTGGAAGGTGCCATTTAGAAAGGAATTACTCTTGCATATAGATAGATTTTGCTCCTTTGGGATCTCAACTCACACCAGTTGATTCTGGACTGAAACTTTAGAGAAGTTTCTTTACATGCAAACAGCTTTTTTATTTTTTAAAGAAATAATTAGGTAAAAAAATATGGTTTGGGAGAATGTGCCTGCAGGGTAGCTATTGTCGCTTACTAAGTATTGGCTTTATTAACTATTACCAGATGTAAGACAACATTAATAAACAAAGAGAGGCTTAAAATGAGCAGTTCTTCCCATTGAGTGGATATGAAGCTATCTGTATTCCAGAATTCACAGCCCTGAGCGTTTTTAGCCTCAATAACTGTTCAAAAATACATCTTGAAAGAACAGAATACTATTTAAATACCATGAAGTGGAATAATTGGCAAAGCTTTGGTGCCTACACATTTTCTTAAAGAATAAATAACCACATGCCTCTAGAGACATCTTTCTATTTGAAAGAAAGTTAGGAGAAATCGTTCTGCACCTCATCTTGCTGAAACTTTGCATATGAGTAATTATGGCTGTCAAAATTTGTGTACATTGTTCCTATGATTCAACCTTGTCTCTCTGGGATTCATAGCAAAGATACTGTCACACGTATGAACCGAGCGTGATTAGCTATAACTTTCTCACAACCTGAATTTTTCCGGAAACCCAGTTATCAGTTGGTTCATCTGTTTGACTTATTGAGAATCAGAGAGTTAAACTGGACTTTTTCCTGGTGGTCAAACATCCCTGAATTCCCCTTCTACGTTCTCTCAAGTCACTTAACTGTTCCTGTGCTTCTACTTTCCACATCTGTTTTTGTGACAGTGCTGCCTAAGTCTCAGGCTTCTCCTGCACTTTTGGGATGATTAATATCATGGGGAAGGACACTGCAAAGCCCATGGGACAGCCTGGGGTCTCTCAGACCACCCTCAAAGTTCTAGATCAAAAAAGTAGTTTCTAAATATAAGATATTCTAAAGAATGTGCAAAATTATTGTATCCCTGAATATTTTGGAAACTGCTACTTTTGGCAATTATTTGGGGAAAGGGGCTGCTATATCTAAAGGTCATATTATAAATATTCAATAGAAAGTAGTCTTCACCTATTGAAGGAAAACTGCCCCAGATTCGTGGAAGAAGAGATGGTGGGGATGCTTAAAAATTCTTGCTTTCAACCTTGATGAATCTCATGTCTCTTTCGAGTGGCTGCTTATATTGTAAGCCATATTGAGCCAGTTCGGAGAAATTGAGGAGAAACAGCAGCCAGTTTTGTTTTTGTTTTTGAGCTCTTTTGCTTTGAGTTCTTGTAACTATCAGATTATGACCCCATTGGCATAGACACATTAGTGAAAGGGTCTCAAAATGTCCACGAGTTACCTTGTGACTGGACTAGTATTCATTGTTTTATGAAATCTCCTCACAAACACTGTGAGTTCTGATTTATTGTCTTCACTTGACAATATTGTGCAAAATTATTTGAAAATTATTTGAAAGAAAGTTAGGAGATGAGGAAAGTGGGTCTCACAAAGTAAGTGTGAAGTCAGACAGCTGGTAAATGGCTAAATGAGAGCTCAGACTCAGATCTGGAACTGCCCGGTGTTTCCCACTGATGCCCTGTGTTTAAGACCTTTATCAACTCTTTTCCTTTTTATCAGAGCATCTGTCCAAGAAATATTCCCTCAGAAGCCTGGTTCTGCTGGGTGATAGCTGGCTAATCTTATGGACGAATCCAAGCCAGTGTGTTGGGTGCCAATCAGATAAACTGCTAGTTCTCTGAGATAATATAACTGCATTTTAATAGAGCTATTCTTCAGATAAGGTATGAATATAAAAGAGTGGCTCTGATGTTGACATTATAGCCACCTGGCCAATGGATGGGGTAGATATGTTGGGATATGGGTCTGTTAATGTTCCTCAAATTGAACTATGTGATAGGAGGCCCCAACTTTAGAAATTCAAGAGAAATGGCCTCATTAATGATATTTCTGACCTTACCAAGGAGATACATATATAAACACCAGTCTCTTCAGGCTGATGTTAGAGTTTTGTCCATATTCATAAGAACTTATGATCTTGTTACTTACTGCGTGTTTGGGTGGCCAATGAAAAAGAACCCCATTAACTCACTTAGGGCTCCTTTCCAAGTGGCCTCACTAGTTTCTAACAGTCTCCACTGGCCATGGCACAAGTTGCCCCACATTCCTACCTCACTTGTTTTATCTGTAAGAAAATGGTAGCACTTTAATGGTCTTCAAGGGTCCTTTCAGTTCTATCACTCAGTGCTCCTGAGTGTTTTCCCTACCCTGTCTTGTTTGTTATCAATCCTAAAATCTCCTCCCATTTCTGGGTGGTGGAATGAGCAATCTCCGTGTGAGGATTCAAGATGGAGCAAATCTGATCCCAGGACTTTGAGGCTCCAGCTTGCAGCGGCCATGGCTCATCTCTAACTTTGACAAGCTATTCCCTAGACTGTTGTGAAACTCATTACTTGAAAGAGATTTGCTGTAGCCCAGCTACGGTGCCCTTGGAAGAAATAAAGTTCTCCCGCCTCCTTTCTAATCTTCTTTTCATGGTAGCAACAGAAATCTTGATTTCATTGACTCATTTGTGAAAGACCTTACCCATCTCCCAATATGCAGTCATTTTAGGTCTGATGGATGAATAATTGAGACCTGTTCCTTTTGCTCTCCCAGGAGTAATAAATGTAGCTTACTGTGTCCACGTGTCAGATAGCTGGGCACCAGCGGGCAGGGAGGGAAGCGAGCGAAACTGCACAGAGAAATCTTTTTTGCTGTACTGTGCTTATGCCTGCCAATCGTAATCTTTACTCCTCTTTTATCTGGCTCTTTTCTCTTCCCCAACTCCCTACCCTATATTTTTAACTGCTATAAATTCGTATAAACCCTCAAGCTTTCTTTTTGGAGCTTAGTGCACTGAACATTTCTACTCATGCATAAAAGATGTCCAGAAAATTCCCATCATAGCTGCCTAAGTTTTATTTATTGATTGATTTATTGTTTTTTTGAGAATCAGGGTGTGAGACAATGCCTTCAAGAGACAAGCATTTGTAGTTTCTACTGTATGATTTAGCTTTGTTTTTATTTTTTTCCCCTGCCTTGCTTGCTTTTCAGGAGTAAAAACAGGGAAATAAGATAAATTCACAAGGAGAGTTTTGCTATTTGGTTAATTTTAGGTATTTTGTGAATATATGAGCTTTTGAAAAGGAATAGAACTATGGGAAATAGGAGGTATTATAGATTACATATTATAAGGAAATTCACTGGAGAGTTGATCTGAATAATCTTGAGTCACTAATTTTAAATTAAATAAAACTTGATGTAAAATGGGGAATTTAATCATACAATATCTGTCTTTTGATTTGAGATCCTGATTTAATCCTTGGGGTAAAAAGCATTATTTTAAAATTATTTTGGTAAATTGCCTGGATTGAATACAAATAAGGCAAGGAAAAGAAACATTTTTGCTTGATTTTACAGCTTTAACATTAGTTTTCTCCTGTGTAGCCCTCTGTGTTCTAATTTTGAAAGATAAAACAAGGAAATGAAGATGTTTTAAATGAATATGCTTTATTTTACACTGTCTTTTGTTCAGAATGTAGGAAACTCAACTCAAAAACTGTAACTTGTTTTTTCATAATGAAGAATAATTTTGAGTTATCCCTCAGGTCTGCAATGTCAATGGATTCCTCTGAAGTGTACATTTAAAGATGTCTTGAAATTTCCCCTTTAGATTTTCTTATGGAAGAGAATCAGAATCCAATAGCTGTCTCCGAGTGCCACTATGAAAACTCATACGTGACATCAAGTCATGGCTATTATTTAATCAGATTAGCCGTTAACAACTTGGAATAAAGTGCTCAGTTTTCCGGCAGAGGTTGGGAAATGCTCACTGAAACCTTTGCTGGCTCTGGCTAGTTTATTTATAGCCTACCTGGATGCAGAACCTCCTCGGGGTTTACTTAATATAGCTCTGCCAGGTATTTCCCACTCGTAACCCCAGACTGAATCACCAGCCAAAGTCATCCAAGGTCTAGCTGCCAGCAGAATGCAAATTTCCCATCTGACCTCAAAATTGTTTCCAAAGGATATGTTTGTTCCTAGAACACTGGCCTTTAAGAATTAATATCCTAGTCCATCAAGCGTGCCAAATTCTATCCATTTTTGTCTCTTTTGCTTTTCATTTATTAGTCAAGCCATGTTCTTTTGGCTATAGTTTTACAGAGAATGAAATGTTTGAACAATTATTTGAGATAGGCAGTGCAAAGATTATACTTTGCTATCTGATGGTTATTTAGACTAACTGAAAATCATTCAGCTTGACTGGGTTGTTTGTTATAAACATTTAAAGATCATACATATTTTAAACTATTTATATCAATTTAAAAATAGAACCAAAATACAATATTTTGAGATAAACATATATGTCCCACAGTGCCATTTCTGGTTCATTTATGATTCTGGGTATGGAAAATGGTGGACCTGTCTTTAGCAGAAGTTTGGATCAGACTTCTAATGACTTTGAAACAGTCCAAATAACTTTGAAAACTCTGGGGGAGAGCTAGAGAATATACCTTCATGGAGTTCCCATCATTCTGTCAATAGAAATCTAATCTTGATCAGATACACCATACTGCATAAAGGCTGACAGCTTATAACAAAGCAATTCCATCAATTAATTTACACTTAATCACATGAACACTGAGAACAAAGATTTTCAGAAGCTTATGGATGTGCTCCATTGACCATCATTATAGATGCCTCTGGGAGAAAATACACAGATGCTGGAAGAGGCTTTTAGGCAAATGTTTCTTTGCCTGAAGGATCATTCATATGATCAATGCTGTATTTTCTGTAGTGAACTGTTACTCTCATTGTTACTCTCACTGTGACTTGTATAGCTGAAGACACACTTCAGTTCATTCTTTCTGTGTACTTTGAAGTAGCTACAATAGTGGCTAATCATGATCTAGTCATAGGCTCAAAGAAGAGAGGGAGAGAATAAGAGAGAGAGAGAGAAAGAGAGAGAGAGAGAGAGAGAGAGAGAGAGAGAGAGAGAGAGAGAGAGAGAGAGAGAGAGAATCTCCTGATGCAATTTGTCCATGGGGTTTTCAAAGGAGCAGCCCCAGAGTTGCCCAAAATGAATGAAATCAGAACCCAATGCAATGTAGATGTGATCACTCTCTCTCTTAGCACACCTACCAACCAAGGTAAATAGAGCTGTCATTTGTCACAAAAGGCTTCTGGGAAACCAGAGGTTCTTCCTTTCAGCCTGAAATTTACTTGACTAGAAGGAAAATTGCTGGGAAGGGTACAGACTAACTAATCTCCCTTCTTCTCTCAGAAATGCACTTGCTCTGCATTCTCTTGTATTAAAGAGGAATCTGGATGCTGAGAACTAAGGTGATCTACCCCAAGTTTGGGTTTGGAAACCCTAGTAGAGGTGGCCTTGCAGTTTCGCTAGCACTGCAACTCTTTCCAGAACTCTCCAGAGAGGGGGTCTTGATCACTGTTCTCTTCAATCTCCACCTTCACAGCACAATTCATAGAAGATTTTTCAAAGGCTCTAAATTTCTCAGTCCTCCTGTAAAGCATTGAAGAAAATATTTTTTGTAGAAATAATAGGATTTTGTATTCCTGAGAGAAAATAACCTAGTCACTAGAAAGAGTGAAAAAGAAGATGCTAGTTAAAGAAATCTGGTTTACTTTCCTGAAATGAAAACTGACTTCACACTAGTATGATATTTATTAACATCATTTTTTGTAATTTCGTCCCCCTTTTCCTGTTTCTTCTGCTGTGCTGTAAGTTCCGTGGGGTGGGTAATCAGTCTGTCCTATTCAACCTTGAATCTTTAGATATGCACAAGATTAACTGATGCTTAATATTTGTTAAATAATTGAATTGATAAATGAACTCAGGAAGTAGGACATGTGGGGAGATAATATGAGAGTACAGGTACACAATTATCTCCCTGCTGTTTAGGATCTTTGGAATTTGACCAACCAAATTTAAAATAGGGGAAACTGCTTGCTTAAAATTAAGGGTGACTCTGTTCCCTCAGCCAGTCCTCACTTTTTTTTTTTAAAGCAGTTTTATTGACATATATTCACACAATCCATGGCTCACAGTGTAATCACAGTTGTGCATTCATTACCACAATCAATTTGAGAACATTTTCATTGCTCCAAAAAGAAAATCCCCATACCCCGTATATCGCCTTTATTGACACTTAGCATTAGTGTGTTAAATTTGTTACCATTGATGAAAGAATAGTAAAATATTATTGTTAACTATAGTCCATGTTTTCTTCCCATATCACACCCTCCTGATAAGACTTTGAAATAGTGATGTACATTTGTTCTAGTTCATGAAAGAACATTCCTATATTTGCACTATTAACCACACTCATAGTCCACAACAGGGTTCACTGTGTTGTAAAGTCCCTTGTTTCATCCTCTAGCTTTCCTTCTAGTGACATACACGACCCTAAACTTCCCCTTTCAACCATAATCACACACACAATTCAGCACAGTTAGTTACACTCCCATTAACATGCTACCATCACCTCTATCCATTTCCAAACATGTACAATAAACCTAGTTAAACATTCTGCACAAATTAAGCATCAGCTCTCCATTCATTACCCTCATTCTATCTCCTGGTAACCTATATTCTAGATTTTAACTCTATGAGTCTGCTTTCAATAATTAGTTCATGTTAGAGGTATTAATACAATATTTTCCCTTCTGTGCCTGGCTTATTTCATTTGACATAATGTTCTAAGTTTCATCCATGTTGTCACATGCATCAAGACTTCATTTCTTCTTACAGCTGAATAATATTCCATTCTATGTCTATACCACATTTTGTTTATCCATTCATTGGTTGATGGACACTTGGGTTGCTTCCGTCTTTTGGCAATTGTGAATAATGCCACCATGGCCACTATGGATATTGGTGTGTGCAAATACCTGTTTGAGTCCGTGTTTCAATTCTTATACATACCTAGTAGTGGGATTTCCGGGTCATAAGGTAATTCTATATTTAGCTTCCTGAGGAACAGCTAAATTGTCTTCTACAGAAACTGCACCATTTTACAGTCCCATCAGCAGTGAATGAGTGTTTCTATTTCCTCACATCCTCTCCAACACTTGTAGTTTTCTGTTTTTTTTAATACTGGCCATTCTGGTGGTTGTGAAATGATATCTCATTGTGGTTTTGATTTGCATTTCCCTAATAGCTCGTGATGTCAAGCATCTTTTATGTTTTTTTTTTTTTTTTTTAACTGTTTGTATTTTCTCTTTGGAAAAATGTCTACTCAAGTCTTTTGCCCATGCCTATTTTTTTTAAAACTTTATTTATCAGATCCTATTTATAGGATCATGTCATCTGCAACTAGTGAAATTTTTACTTCTTTGTTTCCAATTCAGATGTCTTTTATTTCTTTTTGTTACCTAACTGCTCCAGCTAGAATTTCTAGCAAAATGTCAAATAGCAATGGTGACAGTGGGCATCCTTGCTTGTTCCAGATCTTAGAGTGAAATCTTTCTGTCTTTTGCCATTAAATATGTTAGCTGTGGGTTTTTCATACATGCCCTTTATTGTGTTGAGGAATTTCCCTTCTATTCTTATCTTTCAAGTGTTTTTATCAAGAAAGGATGCTGGATTTTGTCAAATGCCTTTTCCACATCAATTGAGATGATTGTGTGTTTTTTCCCATTCAATTTGTTAACATGGCATATTACATTAATTGATTTTCTTGCACAGAAACACCTTTATATACCTGTGATAAAACCCAATTGGTTATGGTGTATAATTCTTTTAATGTGCTGTTGGATTCGATCTGCAAGTTTATTTTTGAGGATTTCTGCATCTATATTCATTAGAGAAATTGGTCTGTGATTTTCTTTTCTTATAGTATCTTAACCTGGCTTTGGTATTAGGGTGATGTTGGCCTCATAGATTGAGTAGGTAGTGCTCCCTCCTCTTCTATTTTTTTTTTTCGAAGAGTTTGAGCAGGATTGGTGTTAATTCTTCTTGGAATGATTTGTACAATGCACCTGTGAAGCCATCTTGTCCTGGGCTTTTCTTTGTTGGGAGATTTTTACTACTGATTCAATCTCTTTGCTTGTAATTGATCTGTTGAGGTCTTCTATTTCTTGTGGAACCAGTGCATCAGGCAGTGTGCTAGGTTTGGGATGACAGAAGGGAATGAGACTCTAACTCTGGCTGAAAGGCATTTATGGACTGACCAGTGAGAGGGACAGAATCCATTCCATTCCTGTGCCCTGGCTTCTGAGGAGTGGCTGGCAATCCGAGATGTTCTTTGGTTTGCAACAGTAGCTCAATCTTTGCCTCCATCACTTGGCTATCTCTTTCTTTGCCTCTGTCTCCTTTACTGTCCCCAAATTTCCTTTCCTTGTGAGAACACCTGTCATAATTGTTTAGTGCCCACCCTAATCAAGTTTGGACTCATCTTAACCTATAATATCTTCAAAGTCCTATTTCCAAAGATGGTCACATTCACAGGATGGGGGTTAGAAATTAAACTTGGTTTTGGGGGAGGCACAATTCAATATACAACACTCACTACACCAGCAAAACACTCTGGTAAATGCTATAACTGAGGTAACCCCTAAACTGTGAGCTCCATGAATATAATGCCAGAAATATCAAACGGCATTAGGTAACAGGGATACCCACTAGACCCTCAGTTCCAGCAGCGCAGAACACTTAAGGAACATTTAAAGTTTTTATTTTACTCTCTAGGGAAAATAATTGCTTCATTTCTGATATTATTCCATTGTGATGTTTGTTATTACAATCTGGCAGCTTAGAAAAATCATATTCAAAACCAGTGGAAAAAATAAATGTAATACTGAAATAATTTAGAACTTTTTATAAGAGATAACTAGAATTTTCTCAGCAAGAATATTTGTTCATAATTTTTACTTTAAAGCATTTTCATATTTACCGTATGATTGGTGTTGATGTACATTTAAAGCATTTGTTATTCCCCAAATGTTTTGAGTTTAGCCCATTAGTAATAATGAGAGTTCAATGGTTATATAAGGCCATTCATTAAGTTCAGGCTGTTCTCCTTTGGGGCAATTTTAATTAGTTTTTAATAAGAACAGTAAATTAAATGAGTTTATTAATAGACCCTTCATACTGTATATTAGTTACATGTCAAGATAATAAGTTTGTACTTCAAATACAGACAACAATGGAGGGGGGGTTGTTATTTTAACTTGGCTTTTACCAAAATGATGAATCTTTATTTGCTGGTTTGAAAATACATTTTTTTCATTGTTTACACATTTCATAATTATCACCAGATGTGTCTTCATAAGAATGAATGATTTCAACCAATGCAAATAATTCATTAAATTATAAGTGAAAAACATATTTGGCAAGACAAAATGAAAGCATTAACCAATCTGTTTTTAAAATTTTTAGTTTTTCTAACTACTTACAGATTTCCTCAATATTCAAATCTATAAACAACTTGGCACTGGAACACTACTGCCAAGGCACACTTTGCAATGCTGAGTAATAGTCGGCTCAGCAGCATGGGAAAACACATCAGAGTTAAGGAAGGAAGGGTGACATGAGTGGTATTAAAAACTCCCTCTTCTCCTCCTTCATTCTGTAGCTTTTGATAGAGAATGTGGCAAACTCTTTCTCCTCAGTCCTGGAAAGGATCTGGTCTGCCAGAAATTATGTCTGCAGTATACTAAGTTTATAGGGTTGGAATATTAATGAAACAGAGAAATATTTGAGAACAAGAGTGCCTCCTTTGAGTTAAAATACTTCTGCCACTTCTTCGATAGTGAAATAAAGTTGCCTTCAGTTTCATTTATGATGCTTGAAATATGAAGCCTGTACTTTTGCAAATTGGCCATTTTGGGGGATGTTGCAATTGATACTATGGATTTTAAACCAAATTAAGTTTTTTCTTAATTCACAAATTTTACTTTTACACTTAAACTATAACAGGACTTTTCTGTTTTATTTAGTCTCATTTCGTATTTCTCACTTTAGATTGGATAGAAATTATTTTCAATTCCAATTAAAATATACTAGCTGCTATCTGGAATGAATTTTAAAAGTAATACTGTAGGAAATGATTACATTAATAACATGGATTTCAACACACTTACATACATGTTCTAGCTGAGACAACTAAGGTGATTTAATCTTCATTTAAATTGGGGAGGGGTATTAGGAACCCACTCAAAACTGACAAGTCACTTACTTGGTCAGGCTGTAAAGTCAACCTCACTGTCCAGAATATACTTGTAGCTCTCTGAATCCTTTTGCACATTCCTCTAACTGTAAAGAATATTGAGCACATGGTGAAAAATGCCTTTCATCATTACATTCAAATGCTAAAAATTAACCAGCGATTAATGACAGGAACACAACCAATGGTCTGAGCACAGAGGACTGACGCAGTGACATCTATCCTGTTTGATGAAGCAAGTACTTAGAATTTGGGTACTTCTCATTCCTTTCCCTTTCCTCCATCTGTTTTGTGTTTCTGCCTTTGTTATGCTCCAGGAAAGCTAAGATGAGTCAAGTTGGATTTTGGTAACTCTGATGTTGAAAAGTTTTGATTAGGATTAGTTTTGTGCTGTGTGTGTGAAGCAAATTGCTTGGAATCCGATGCAACCTTCATTTAAGCAAATTTCAACTGTTTTGGTGAAGACCCAGAAAAGTAAGAAATGAAGAGACAAGTTGTTCAATATCTCTAACTGTGATAACAAAGCTGATGTTTATATCTTATTTTGTGGCTTTAAAATCTTTACAAATGCTACTCGAATATCATTTAATTTATTAAATGAGATATCTTGGTTAATAAAGTGACATAGTTGACACAAAATTTGCCATTCTCTTCAACTTCTAGTTGTTGAATATTCTTCTAGAGTCTCCATCATCTCTCTCTTTGACTAGGAAGCAATAGCCTCCAAACTGGTCTCCCTGCTTTCAGTTTTCCATTTCTCCAATCCATTAGCCTCAGAGCATCTGTAGTGTTTTTAAATGCAAATCAGATCACTTCAAGCCTCTGCTTAAAGCCCTCCAAATATTTCCACTGTACTTCAAAATATAAACATTTTCTTTGAGGACCTCCGAAGCCCTTTCTACATGCTGTTCCCTGACAGGTTGCGCTTCTCTCATCAGGTTCCTCTCTCCTCCAGTCACTACTGCACCACGTGGGCCTCGGAATGTTCCTTCACCATGCCAGGCTCGTCCTTATCTGGGTCTTTTGTATTGTATGACAGCAGCCTGATTTCTTTTTATTCACTTCCTCCAGGTGAAACCTGAGTTTAGAGTAACAGCAAAGCCCACTAGATTGCAGAAAAAGATTACTTTCATCCAACATTAATTATTATATGAGAAAGGCAGGCAGTCATTCCAAAAATCAGTTTGCCCCCTTCAAAAAAATCACTGTGGTCATTTGAGTTTTATGACTTTTCAGTGTCCAAAACTCTACTTTGCCATAGGAACACCGTGTTTTTAAATTCATTGATATTTCTATCATCTCCTTGATGCCCACATCAAAAAAGCTTTAGGTCAGCATTTCAAATTTAAGTCCATTAGAATTTTAGGAAAGGTGCTAAATTTAGAGGCTTCATCTTTTTGTGGTCTCTAGTCATGACAACATGATGTGGTAATTATCACCATGTTTAAGCCAGAACTAAAATTCTAGGTTTGCTACCTCTTCATCTATCTATCCATCCATATATCTCTAAGTCTATGTCTATGTCTACGTCTACCTATCTCTATCTCTGTCTCTGTCTCTGTCTCTATCTCTATCATCTCCATCTCCATCTCCATCTCCATCTCTATCTCTATCATCTATCCAATTTTGTGGGAAACTGAGTCTTCCATGTTTTCTGAGGCATATCTAGGGTGGTGGCTTAGAATGCTGAGCCGCAGGCCTGCATAGAATGCCATGCAGGCCCGCCCTGTAAAGATGTGTGTCTTGTGACTACCATTGTCTTAAACCTAGATTGTATTCACCTGATTTAAACCTAGATTGTATACACCTGATGTAAATATAGGTATCTGGTGGGCTCTCCCCCACCTGAGCACCTTTAGCATATACACCTGATCTTCTGAAATAAATAGCTGGAGCAAGGCTGCATTGTCGTCCATTTAGCATGAGATGCAAGTGGGCCCCCTGCTCCCTTAATTCTTAGCTTTGTGTCCGTGTCTCATTCCTGCGTCGCTCTGTCAGCAATACAATTTATCCTCTATCTCTATCTATCTAGCTACCTACATAGTTACTTATGTCTATCATCTATCGAAATAATTTTAGTATTAAATAAATAATGATACTGGTCAAGTTTACAGAATGCCAAGTACATAGCCAGGAGAGTAAATTCCTTTGGATTATATTCCCACTGGTAAAATTGTGTAAGTTACTGTGCATTCTTTAGTTTTTCACAATCATCTGAAAGAAGCTGATGTTCCCCAGTGCCAATCCCTTAGGAATATCATTCAATTTATTTTATGGCATCTGTGAAATGTTCTGAATACCTCAGCACAGGATGTTCTACAAACATGATATATTATTATGATCACCATCTCTATCTCTTCTGTACCTAGAAGAACATACCATTTGTCATCCATCTCATACTGATGTTGTAAGGATTAATGTGATAATATCTGTAGGGTACTTAAACTCCTTGGAATCAAAGGGTTCTGTGATTAATATAAGGAATCTGATTAATATTAACCCAATGTATTATGTTTATTAATAATAAATATTTTATTTAATTAATAGTAATTAATTATTAATAATATCAACCCAATGCATTAATTTATTAATAAAGGGAATCTGATTAATATTAACCCAGTGCATTATGTTGCCACCTCACTGTCCGTTTTCATCAAGAGCAGATGTAATGATTGATCAAATGCACATTGAATGAAAACAGCAACCTAACATTAGGTTGCTTTGGAAATGTGAATGTGAATGTGTGGGTATGTACGTGTGTGTATATACTTGAGATGTCATTTGAAACCAGTCTCTTAGGCAAACATTTCCATTTTGAATAATTTTGGTTACCCTTAACACAAAAGAATGTGATTTAAAGTTTCAGATCTTGGTCTATTAAACTAAATGCTTTGAATCACAAACTCCATTAGGAGGAGGTGTTAATAAAGTGAAGTATAAAGTCATTTTTATAGTCTTGTGATCATACTAGACTTAACTGTCTTCAGTCAGGATTTTACTACATCAATATGTACTTCAGCAATAAAAGCCAGTATTGACATTTCATAAAACTTATAAACATTTCCCTTTCCTCTTAAATAAGATTTCCTCCTTTTAAGGAATTTAATATTCCTCATATTAAAAACTGAATTTTGAATCAGATACAGGATGTGTGGATATTAGCATCCATCAGAATCAAATTATATTATGTATGATGAAGAATTAGTATTAAGTGCCATTAGTTCCATGTTTTTGAGAACTAAATATGAAAGGTTCTGTGTGACAGAGAAGAGTATTCCAGCACAACTCTCCGACTTACTGTAGCAGTGCACTGGGCTGTCCAACCTCCCCACCCAACTTCTTCTGATCCTCTTTCCCTCCAAACGTCCATCCATCTGTCATCTATGCATAGCTCTATCCATTCATCTGTCTTACCATCTATTTATTCCACTCTCTCTCATCTCTCTCTCTCTCTCTCATCTCTCTCTGTCTACCACCTATTTAATTTCCTGTCTATATAAATGTTCCCAATTCAAGTTAAAATCATCTGTGGTATATCACAGTGGTTAGGAACTTCAGTTCTGGGGACAGACTGCTTGTGTGTCAGTGCCACCACTCACTAGCTAGATTCCCTCTATAGTTACTTTGTGATACTGTGCCTCAGTCTCTCCATCTGTAAAAGAGGGATGACCATAGCCCACCTCAAAGGATTGCTGTGAAGTGTGAATGAAAAACTGCATGTAAAGCTTTTAAAACAGGTTTCACATAGAAGAAGCACTCGATAATGTTATCTGTTAGTGATGGTAGTAATTATTCCGTCCAATCATTCCTTTTAATCTGGCTTTTTATCACCCCATTGTAACTCTTATTATTCCTCTATGCAATCTTTCAACTATTCTTTTGACTTGTATTTTTTTAAAATTTATTTTTGTCTTTACTACTCATCTGCCCATACATTGGAGAAAGGGAGTGTCAGTCACAAGGTTTTCACAATCACACAGTCACACCATAAAAGCTATATGGTTATGCAATCATCATCAAGAATTGAGGCTACTGGATTACAGATCAACAATTTCAGGTCTTTCCTTATAGCTATTCTACTACACTAGAAACTAAAAAGGGATATCTATATAATGCATAAGAATAACCTCCAGAATGACCTCCTGACTCTATTTGAAATCTCTTAGCCACTGAACTTTATTCTGTTTCATTTCTTTTCCCCTTTTGGTCAAGAAGTCTTTCTCAATCCCAGGATGCCAGGGCCAGATTCATCCCTGGGAGTCATGTCCCCTGTCGCCAGGGAGATTTACACCCCTGGGAGTCATGTCCCACGGAGGGGGGAGGGTAGTGAGTTTCCCTGCCAAGTGGGCTTAGAGAGGCCACATCTGAGCAATAAAAGAGGTTCTCTGGGGGTGACTCTTAGGCATAATTATAAGTAGGCTTAGCCTCTTCTTTGCAGTAACAAGCTTCATAAGGGTAAGCTCCAAGACTGAGGGCTTGGCTTTTTAAATTGGAAGTCCCAAATGCTTGAGAGAATACCAGGAATTCCCCAGGTGGGGAGTTTAATATTTCCACATTTTCCCCCAGTCCCTCAAGGGGACTTTGCAAATACTTTTTTATTTTCTACCCAAAATACTCTGGGATATATTGGGGTGTTACATTAGCCTGTAAAGAATAATAAGATTTCATTCCCTATTCTAAGTCCCACATAGTAATGTTGTTTAAATAAATCTTTCACCTATTTAAAAAGCCTATTTCTTACCTCTAAAATAGAAATAACATATGCCCTGCTTATCTCACTGCTGTGAGGGTCAAATACTATAGCAGATAGGAAATGTTTTGGAAACTGTAAAGCTCTGTGGAAACATGTGTCTTGTTACTATCTTCACACTTCTTTTTCTCACGTTTACTCCTTGGGAACTGATTTGCTGAACTTTCTGTCTGCTTATAGTAGATGCTTCCCAAATCTTCTCCAGTTGCCTGCATGGCAACTCTCACTGGTACTTCTGCCTCCACAAATAGTCCACATTTTTACTCTTTATCCTACCCACCAAACTAAATTTCCCAATTCATAGACCATCACATTTCATACCATTATATTTCTAGTTTCCTTAAGTTCTGAAATCCTGGAGTCAATTCAACAAAAATTTTTTAACAATTCTCCTACTTGCATAACTTCTGTGATTCAGAATTATCTACTAATTCTTCACCTTAACAGTCAAAGCCTCATATACTAGGGGTTATGCTTTAAGATTGCAGACTTAGTTACTAATATTGCCCCACATGTCCTCGGCATTCTGAAAAACTGAGCTAGCTGAGTAATCATGCCTTGTGATTTTTCTTTCTGTGCATTAACTAACCCTTTTCCCATATCTGTCATGGACCTAATCTCTATTACATCATTTAAATGTAATAATACATGAAAAAGTATCTAGAAAACATCTGACACATCATACAGCCTGAACAAGTGATTTCTAGAAGTTTCTTTTGACTGTCATGTCGCCTCTTCAGCCTAAACAACTGGGCATGATCTCTTTTATTTTAATCTCCACTGTACCTTTTTATTCATCTTTGGAATTTATTCAATTCTGCTTTGAAACATAGTTATGTCTACTTGTTTTTGATATAATTATTGTGAGCTCTCTGTTGATTAGAGCTGCAAGCACTCATTTTAGCCATTGGAACACGATACCATGTTTACAGTAGGAACTCAATGCTTGTGTTTTGAGTGAAGTTTTTCTGGTAGTTAAGGAAGCAAACATGAATATGTTATATACCCTTGGAGAAACACAGTCTAGTAGAGAGATCTTCAGCTGATCTCTCTCTTTGTCCATACCAATCAACATATAGTATATATTTTTCAATGCAAGTCCTTCCTTGCTGTATTTTCATAGCTAATACACTGATAGTTTTCCATTTTTCTTTTATGCATTGACAACTATGAATACTTACATTAGTTGCTACCTCTGATCAAAAGGTTTTTTGTCTTTATATAACTAGCTTTCCTTAGGATGATCCAGTTCAAAGATCATTTATGTAAATTCTGAAGACCTTTGATAATGCTCCTCCTGATTTCACCTCTCCTCACTCTCTGGCCTTTGGTGACAAACACATCTCAGTTCCTTTGCCTATAAGTGGTGCAACACTTGCCCTGCCTACCATTCAAACTTGTCTTTGTAGATGCCAATGGACAAGAAAGCACTTTCATTCAAACCGTTCAGTCTGAGCTACCACCTTCTCTTAGCAATTCTGTCCCTTTCCAACGCTCAGCCCTAACTGATCCAGTGTGTAGGCTGACTCAGAGATTCTTTACTCTGCCCACATTTACTGAGCACTGCCTATGTGTGGGCCTTGCTCCTGTGTTCTTTTTTTGTCTTTGATATTAGGGAACTACAGTTGGCAGGGTCTAGAAGAGCTCACATAAAAAAAGAGAGACATTAACAAGTATAATAAATGTAATGTGTGTTTAAGTGAATTCACATGCTGTGCTATAGTGAAAAAAAGAGGGAGTCAGAAAGGGTTTGGAATGAGGAAGATATTGAATTGGATCTTTGCCATAACATTCCACTCTTCTAGTTTTTCCTTCACTTTTCTTCTAACTCATTTGCATAACATACTTGAAATTTTGACTTTTCCTCAAATCTTCCTGGATTAGTGTATATCAGTGTTCTCTGGTATTCTGTGCTCAATTTTGCATTACATTTCATTGCTTTTTCAAGTGGCAGATTTGGAGCATTTTTCAGTTATGAAATAGTATGAAGTACATAATGGCAGACATAAAATATTAAATTTATTTTCTACCCCTCCTTATTACTACTTAGTATAACAGTTTTCATTCTCTTTCTCACCTTTGAATGAGTGTGTTCTGTTCTCTTGCCTGGACTCCCTTCCTTTCTCTATCCTCTCCTTACTGTCTATTCCTAATTATCCCTAAATAGACATCTTTAGTCAAGATCTGTCTTCTGAGTCCCAGACGCTGCAGGCTCTAGACCTCACAGTGGATGTTTTACAGGCCTCACAAACCAAGCAAGACCTGAATCTGGTATCCTCTATGATTCTACTTATCAGCAAACATGCTTGATTGTACTGGATAGAAACTCAGCAGACCTGTCTCCCAACCCAAGTGCCCATTATTAGCTATGGCTTATTGTTATAGATGCTGTCTCACTCCATTAATTTATTAGCTGCTATTACTCAAATAATTAAATTTTCTCTTTAGTTCTCAAATTTGCAACCCAAAACTTAGCTCCTTAGTTCTCCTCCTCCCTAAGGAGACATCAAAGCATTGGAATCCAGGTGGTCATTTAGCTGGTAACCCTACAGGGTGTTGGAAATGTATTCAAGATACAAATAATTAAATGTACTTGTAACTTATTTTTTTTTTCCAGATAATCAGTTTGCTATTCACATGGCATGACATGGAAAAATTAAAAATTTTGGCTAAATATTTTGTAGAGTACATTATACATTTCTCTGCCTTCCTAAACAAATAATTCTGAATGTAATTTAAGATTTCCTTGAGTAGTCAGAATTGACATTTTAGACACCATCTATTTATTACTGCAGAGTATGTTGATGCCCGTACTGGGGTGTGTAGGGCCTGTTGTTGGCTCACTAAATGGCCCTAGGCACCTGTGCTTTTAAAGTTCATGCTTCTAGTACTGTCATGTTCAGATCTGATTCTGTCAGCATGTCCGTGTAAAATTACATGTTCCTGGAGGCAAGGGATGGATCTATGAAGTTTTCTACTATCAGCTCTTGGCATGGAGCTTGCCCAAGCAAGTTGTAGATTTCTTTTGAAGGTAAAAACTTAGAAAAGAAAACAGTGAAGTTATTTTTAATTCCGTATTGGGGAAAAAGGGAACTGCTTATGCAATTAATATAGATTCATAATTTAATACTAGGCTTTCCTTATATGTAATTAGGTCTTGAGAAGCATGCTGTAGTTCATAGAATATTTGCAGCAGTGGAATAAAGATCTATGTGGAATAATTTTACCAATTATAGAGAATTTGAATAATCCTCTTTTGCTGATGGGAAAACCCATTTATATGTACTTAAGTGTATTTGGATGCTCATGCTTCCCTCCGCCCCCTTTCCCTTTCACATGCTCTTGGCAATAATTGTTGCCAGAGAGAAATCATTGGATGTGCAAGGGCTGTTCAAACAGGACTGCCACATAGTTTGATCCAAGGGAAAACGGGGAAAGCAAACACTTACTTTCAGTGGAACCAGGATGACTTATCAGCATTACAGGCCTCTTGGCACATCATTCCCTTGATTTCTCTAAAGGAAAATGGATCAGCATTCCTCGGAATGGCTGATGGCTCGAAAGGGAAACGTAAACATACATGAATCCTCTTCTCCCTCATCTTCTTCCTCACTGAGCGACACATGAATTAGGATGCAGTGACCGTGAGAACAGCACAGCCCCAGGCTTAATGACGGCCTCTTCCTCAAGGGTGCACTGAATGCAAGTGCATCTGTGGAGATGTTGCTTGATATAAGTCCATCCTTCCTTGGACATATCCTTCCCTGGAGAAAAGGTAGCAGGGTCTCTAAGAAGGCAAATAGCATGGGGAACAAATCTGCCTGACTACAGCCACAGCAAGACAGGAAACTACTCACTGGTTTCATTGCTCACGTTGTGTTTGTTATCTGGATATCAGATCTAGGAAGCTAACACGGGTAAGACTTGACAAAGCCACCAGCCAACGCAGTATAATCCACAGCAGCAGAAGGGGCATGAAAACAAGGTAAGGCTCATTTTGCCAAGCTCCTTTGGCTTCTGCCATCTTTTCCCTTCCTCCTCCTCCCTCTAACCCATTTCATCTTAGTTTTCGTTTTTAAAATATGGTATTGATGTAAGCAGTTTAAAGCAGAAATAACATGGATTTGAACAAAGAAAACTGACAAAAAGTATCCTGGGACAAGTTTGCCTGAAATATAAATTGTTTTTATGGCCACATTCCAGTTTTCTTGCCAGTCTTGAGCTGTCATTTTAGGTTATTTTCACTGTAACCACTGAGGATATTAGCTGAAAAGCAAGCAACTAAGAACGAATGAGGCAGAGAACAAGAGTGGCAGAGAATGTTCCTTTCCTGGAAAGCCCGGAGCCAGCCACATGCACAAGAAGTATTTCCCCATCTCCTCTCAACACACACACACACACATGCACACACACACACATGCACACACCATGCAAAGACTCACACATGCAGTAAGTTCTTACTTTTCTTTCCTCAGGTATACAAAATGAAGGACCAGAGCCAGAAAGTTTCCATGAGTTCTCAGCTGTGTGCAAAGAGAGAAATCAAAATCTTTTCCTCCCCAATTTTTAGAGAGGCAAGTTAAAAGAGACGGATGCTTTCCAGCTCTTCACCTAAGTTTCAGGAACTCTCCTCTGCATTTTCTTTCTCCACCTATTGGTCATCATTAACGTGACCTGTGACTGCCGGGCAGAGAAGTGCCAAACCTGCTGTGTTAATCGAGCAGCAGATGAGGAATTAAGGCTTGTGAAGCTGGAATCCTTTCTTTTTATCCCCAGAGATTTATGTACATTAACCAGAGGTGAGAGTTATTGAGAGATGACCATGTGCTAATAAGCTTTACAAATGGGGGCTCTTTTGGTAGTGTGTGTGTGTGTGTGTGATGTGTTTAAACAGTGGAACAGACTATTAACTCTGTATTTTCCGGTGTACTTTTAAAAAAGTGTCTTAAACAAAGGAGAGTCTAAAGGTGTATGTAATGGTGCCTAAGAGTCTCCTCCTGAGTACCTCTTTGTTGCTCAGATGTGGCCCTCTCTCTCTCTAACTGAACCATCTCGACAGGTGAACTCACTGCCCTCCCCCCTACGTGGGACCCGACTCCCAGGGGTGTAAATCTCCCTGGCAACGCAGAGTATGACTCCCGGGGATGAATGTGGACCCGGCATCGTGGGACTGAGAGTATCTTCTTGACCAAAAGGGGGATGCAAAATGAGACGAAATAGTTTCAGTGGCTGAGAGATTCCAAATGGAGTCGAGAGGTCACTCTGGTGAACATTCTTATGCACTATATAGATAACACCTCTTAGGCTTTAATGTATTGGAATAGCTAGAAGTAAATACCTGAAACTACCAAACTCCAACCCAGCAGTCTGGACTCCTGAAGACAATTATATAATAATGTAGATTACAAGGGGTGACAGTGTGATTGTGAAGACCTTGTGGATCACACCCCCTTTATCTAGTGTATGGATGAGTGGAGGAATGGGGATAAAAACTAAAGGACAAATGGGGTGGGATGGGGGGATGATTTGGGTATTTTTTTTCACTTTTATTTTTTATTCTTGTTCTGGTTCTTTCTGATGTAAGGAAAATGTTCAGAGAGAGATTGTGGTGATGAATGCATAACTATGTTATCATACTGTGGACAGTGGATTGTATATCATGGATGATTGTATGGTGTGTGAATGTATTTCAATAAAACTGAATTTAATAAAAAAAAAAAGTGTCTTAAATATAAGCTTGTTTTCTCAGAACCAGTGGTATTTGAATACCAGTGCTCAACAAACACCCTCATTTCCTAGCATACTTTTGGAACTAATTTAGTACCTGAGCTGGCAGTGCCTGTTTAATATTTCTGAAGACCCACATGTGATAAATATCAAATGGGGCTGATAGAAGAAAAGGTTCAAGAATGGCTTTGTGTTGCCTAGATCCAAGGAAGCAGGAGTAAAATGTGTGCCTTGCTGGTTAGGCACAGGCTTGAGAAAGACATTATTGTATAAAGTCAGTTGATCTAATCTGCCGAGAGGCTGATAAAGAAGTGGGGTCCACCAAGGTCATGCGTCTTTTGTTTTAAATGCACAGACCTTAAATGTACAGTTCAATGGTGTATATATGTAAATGCCCATGTAACCACACCTGGGGCAAGGTGTGAACAATATACATAACCTCCTAGAGCTCCCTTGCACTCTTTCCAGTCAACAACCCTCACCCCTCTGACCTATTTTCAGGCTGCTAGCAGTATAGACTCGCTTTGCCAGTTCCTGGACTTAATAGTAATGGAATCATTCAGTATGCACTAAATGGTGTCTGCTTTCTTTCATTCAACCTATTTTTTTTTGATTCATCCATGAGGTTTTCAAAATTTAGATCTTTATAATAAACACAAAATCAATAATATGGGAAGTTCTTTGTCCTGGGTCCTATGAATTCCAGTTTTGTTTCTTATTTTGTTCCCATGTGATCCAATGATTCTCTTCCCTCTACATGCTCTCCTATGTTCCCATACCCTTCTGCAGTCTACAGCTTATTTATTGATAATTGCAGGAAAATCTTCAGTTTCATGGTCTGCAATTGCTCCATGTCACACCTTAAGTATGGGGTCCCATCAGTTGTTGTGTCTAGTTGAAATGATGCTGGAGCACACCTCCCAGACCCCCAGCTTTTAATTGCTGTCTCTCAGAAACCTAGGAATGTCCTCTTTCTTGGAGTTCTCTTGCCCTGAGCTCTCCTTGTTTTATAGAACAAGATTGGTTGAAATTCTATAGGTCACCACTGCGTTTGCCTGGGGGAACCAGCTTCTAGACTGATGCCACCAGAAACATCTCTTCTTCATTTTTTACAGTTTTATTCTTCCAATGTACTAAAATACAATGTCCTTCCCATCAGTTTTAACCTTTGTGCTGTCAGACCCATGCCAGGGGAGTAGCACATGCTTGGATGACTTTGTAACTGCTTGGATAAGCCACCACTGTGCTGAATAAGTAGAGTTGTTCCCAGGTCTCTTTGGTCAGTGAGCTGGCACTTTACTATTCATGTCAAAGTTGCTCACCAGCACACCCTGTGCAGAATGCAATCGTGCACTGACTCTGCAAAGTCAGACCAACCGGTTCTCCCTGGGGAACGTCCTGATCCGCTTTTTGGATATCAGGCAAACCTGCTCTCAGGCTTTTGGAATCCTGAATTCTAGAACTATGTTTTGTCTATAGACTAGAGAAGGACGGCTTAAGGCTCAGAAACTCCTATTTCACTGTGTATTACTGCTTTGGTGACCAGTTGAGTAGCAAAATCTAAAGTAATTCCTGCATAAGACTCAGAATGATAGTCAAGACTCATGCTTATTCAGATGCACAGTGCCTGCACTGGCAATTTTATCTGTGATTTCCTTGACTTTATAAGTATTCCCACACACTTCCTTGTTTACTTTAGTGGAATTTACCCTGGGCTGAACTGTCAAAAGCAATTCTACAGAAAGACTAGCATTATATCTTTAGCATCAAGAAGGAACATTTTTAAGCTTTAAAGATAAAGAATTTAATGTGCTAAGAGAAAGCAAAGGTGATGACGTTTGCAATGCAAACTCAGTGTAAACACATCTTTCTATTCCCACCTCCTAGAATAAAGTGGCAGAGATGCCAGGGAAGCTGAAAACATACTTGTAGTGTAAACATCATAACCTGTTCAAAAGCCTTTCAAGTAATATAGTGTGATCCCAAACTGTGGGAAATACTGATCTCCAAATATAGTCTGATTCTTTTTGTCCTTTCTTCCCTCTTCTCCCCTCCCTCCTTCCTTCTGTCTATCCCTCCTTCCCTCTTCTCTTCTTCCTTCTTTCTTCTCCTTTCTCTGACTCTCTCTTCCTCACTCTTCCTTTCTTTTTGTCTTTAATTTTCAGTAATTATTTAGTGTATACCTTGTATGTACTAAATATCCTAGGCTTTGGCAATAATCTTAGTAAATAAGAAAAAGCCCAGATCTGATGGAGCCTACTTTTTTCCTGTTTCCTTCTCCCCCTCTTTCTTCTCTCTTTCTGATTGATTTCATGCCACACCATCTGGCTAAAACTGGAGTAGCCTAGTAACAATAAAGCCGTGGCACTAAATTTCAGCTGGCAACCCCAGGAAAGCCTTGCCAAAGAAGTGATGCCACTTCCATAGGCCTCTTTGACATCTACAAACCCGGGCTAGAAGCACAGAGCAAAGAGCGTATGGAAAGCACCTTGCTTACAGAGCAGTGCAACTGGTTCTGCTTCTCCGCTAGGTCCCCGTCCATCATCAAGACCCCTGTTAGCTGTTGATTAGACTTCCTGGATGTCAGTGATTATGTTGCTAATGTGCTTGCTGTGCCGGCTCCCAGCGGTAGCAATCACCGTTTCTGAACATGTCAGCTTAGAAGAGCAATCGAGTAACAGTGAGGTGATCCCGAAGCTGCCTGGCTCGCTCAGAGACACTTTCATTGGCTTTTAATTATTTTCTATCCTCATTTGCTTCCCGGGGATCTTCAAACCCTTAGTCAGTCTCATTGGGTTTTAGTTAATCTGAAAGTTAGATGTCCCAGCTCCAAGGCTGAGATGAGCTTCCATGCTGTATTCCAGTAAAAGTGAATCGGAGAGCCACTGGACTGGTTGGGATATTTCTTTCACTGTGAACATTTCAATTTCTAAAACGATGAAAAATGACTTGACTGGAATTTCTCTTATGTGTTACATACACTGAATCTTACTCCTCTTTCTATCCCCTGTAATAACTGGCCCAGCATCTTACACATGATAGGTACTTAATTATCAGTTGCAAATTAAATACAATTTATGTTTCTACATTTAATTTTTTAAAAACTTGTGATTTAAACGTTGAAATTCCAAGTTTGGTCCTTCTATCTGTTCTTGCTTCCTAATTCAACTTGACCTTAAGGAATCCACAAGTATAAAGAACGCTCTAAGAAAAAAAGAGGAAACTAGTAACACCATTTAAACAAAATCTTATGTAAGAATCTGAATACTTCATGCCTACCCAAGTTCAGGGCACAACTTATCCAAGACCCACAGGGAATTATTTCAGAGGTTATTGATCTGTTTGGCAGGATCCCACTTTATCAGCACTCCTGGGAATAGTTAAAATGCACAATACTTTTACCACAGGGTTATATTAATAGATTTCACTAATGAAGTAAAATTATGTTAGTGGCTCATATAGGACATGTCAGAGTCCCCACCTTCACTTCTCTACCTCTGGATTTCTGGTTTTGGGGGTGTCATTACTTTATTCATGAGAGCTGAGGATGTGGGAAAGTTTTCCAAGTGGGAACCTACCTGCCATGGAGGATTTTTCTGAGGCTTGCTTCTAGCCATTGTGGGGAAACCCCACTGTGGGCCTGGATTTCTATCATCCCTGCACCCAAGGGCAGCTTGGTAGTGGCTGGACATCCGTAGGCTGGGCTCACTCACTCACCTACTTACTTTCAGCACTTAGTCTCCTGCTTTTAGGACTTGTTGATTTTGTAATCAAGAAATCAAATTTAGTTTCTCTTTTCCTTTGGAGTGATCACCTCCTTCTCCTCTCTGCTCACTGCCTGCTGCCCTTCCTTTGGCTTTGTAGCTTCCTGGTTATTTGCCAGGGAGCACCCTCTTCCCCTTGGGGAGCTGCTTCACAGTCTGCCAACATCTTCTCTAATGGTGCGTGTGTTCATTAGCTCAGACCTCACTTTTTCCCTAAAAGGATGTGGAGCGGCTCTGTCTCATTACATCTGGCCTTTATAGTCTGAATTTTGCTTCTGGGCTCCTAAAGGACAAAGACCATGTCAGATTGAGTTCCAGTTTATACACACAAATGGGTCAGTGCAACTGCTTGCCCTCAGCAAAGATGTGCTTGTGCAGCGACTCAGTGACAAAGACAACTGGCACTGAAAACTGAAAGAAGACATGGACTTTTCACTTGTCTAAACAATAGAATGCAGAGGAGTCTATTGCTCAGCATTCTTTGAGCATATGTTAGATGTCAAGAATAATTCACTCAAAACTTTCAGCTCCCGAGAAAGTGAAGTAGCAAGTTCTCAGTGCTTGTAGGAGACGAGAGGCAGCCTGCAAAAGGGAGGCAATCTGGTGATTTGAAGTTTGAACAAAGTGAAGGTGTCAAATGCATAAACAAAGACAAGGCAAGTTCAGACACACATAAACCAACTGAGAAGCACATGTAAAGAAGCTGATGGAGAAGGATCGGGAAATGGCTGTTGGTTGAAGATTGTGCAGAAATAAGGCTCATTCCAATAGGTCAAGGCCGCATTTCCTGTGACGCTCACCACAGAGGAAGCCGGGAAGTCTGCGCCACTTTGCGGTTCTAAGAAGCAGTCACTTGTTTACCTGGGAAGAAAAGAAGGAAAAATAACTGACAGATACTGGTGGAGAAGGTCTACTTGTGACAGATCCAGGTAGTGCTCATGGGGGAGGAGTGTGCTTTCAGCAAGCAGAAAAAGTGTGCAGCACTGAACTGTGTTGACCTCACTTAGCAGGAGCCCCAAGTCCCCAGCAAAGAGTTAAATGTCTGAGTTAATGGGAGGAGCAAATTCTTGATTTATATCGTGGGTGCTTTGTGGAAGTAGAGAGAGCAACTCCTCTCAAAGTAAACACAACAGGCTAGTCTGCTGAATTGGGGGAGAGAGGATGTGAACAATGATGGCCAGGGTCCAGAACAGAAATTATCATACTCCTAGGAATAATTAGTAACCAAAATTGTTAGTCTTTAATGGATGCTTTCTTCTTGTCCATGATGGGAAGAGGTCGGGGTTGCTCAGTTCAGCTCGTCAATCTGCTCAGACGTGAATGAGTCATAGAACTGGAAGATCCAAACCCATGAGGGCATCGCATGCCTAGACACCCATCCAAGCTTCTCATTTTGCAAATGATGGTACTGGGGTCAGGAAAGTTAAGACTCTCCCAACATCCACCAGTAAGTGACAGAGCTGAATCAGAACCCAGAACCTCTGATGCTCATTCCCAATCTAGTGGTTTGCTTTTTGTTTTTTCCCACAGTGAAGTTTGGGATCTGTCACCTGCATGCATTTACCTCTAGTCAATTTATTTGGAACATTCAAAGAATCAAAGATTTCTCACTTTACACAGCAATCTTGGATCCGTATACCATTCTTTTCCTTACCTTCCCCTAAGGTAAAATAAATTTATGACAATATCACCCACCAACAGTCTATTCTAAATAGAATCTATTCTAAAACCAAGTTGGAACTTGGCTTGAATCTATGTTCAGAGTTGTATAAACCCAATTTAGTCCCAGATTCTGCTTACAAATGTAACACCTTGATTTGGAGGAAGGACAAAGACAAAAAGTGGTGTGGAGAAAGAAGTGGGCATTCAAAAAGCCCAAGTTCACTGTAGTTACCCAATGTTAAAGGCTTCCTTCCATTGAGGTGCTAATACATACCAGGGAACATTTCTTGGGAATGTTGAATATCATCTTCTCAACAGTTAATATCATCCTCACCTTATCAATAAGGACACTGGAGCTCAAAGAGGTATCATGCCCAACTGTTAAAATTTGTGGACCCACGGTTCATCCACAGTGATGCTAAATGTGGGGCTCAGGTCACGTGCAATGCAACTCCCTCAGGGTTGCAGATTCCTGGGCCCCACCGTAGATGCAGAGAATTGGAATCTCTTGGGGTGGCACCCTTGACTCTGTGTGTTTAACAAGCACCCAGGTAATCTTCACACACACTGACACTTGACAAGCACTGTGCAAGTGCTACCAGCTAGCACCGCATGTGTCGGATCTCTGTGACTGGCTCCTGAGACTCGGCAGCTGATGTCCATTCTACTTTGAAAGTCAGTGTTTATGTTCTTCCTGGCCCCAATCTTGTCCATTTTCTAGGGCCAGCCTACTGTGACCATCTTACACTCGCTGATGTATGGTGAGGACACCTGTGCTTATGAAGTTTTCATTCCTCAGAATTAAATGGAGTTTTGTAAAATTTTTGTTTTCATACCAACTACACATCTAAAGTAAAGGCTATAATCAGAGTTTGTTTTGTATCTATTAAGGTTTTCCTGTAAAAAATAGAAGTCTTGATTTTTCCACTTACAAGAATGGGTTTCAACTTTTAAATGTAGTATATATGTGTGTATACATACATACACACATACGTATAATTTCTTTCACAAAAGCATAAAGGGAACATTTCTATTTTCTTTTGGGTCCTGGTTCCACTATGTTCTCTTGAACACCCCCTTTACCATTGCTAGTGAGCTTCTCAGACTTCTCTGTCTAGTTTCCTGACTTTCACTCACTTTCAGTTATAAAAAGAGTCTTTCTTGGCTCTCAAAATTCAGACCTGTCCATTTTAAAACTTCAAAGCTTTCATCCCTTCTCTGAAGTGTTTAGACCTGTGGATTCAGCTATCAGCTACTCCGAGATGGTGATGTGTTGCTCTCTACTTTCTGACACTCCTCTGGTAGGGAGAAGGAGGGAGTAGAGAGAGGACATTTCCTGTGCCTACAGCCACTGGGTTGTCTGTCCCCTTTGAGGTTAGTCTCAGCCCTTTACCTTTATGTGCACAATCGCATCCCACCAGTGACAAAGTTGTGGTCCTCTCTCTATTAGTGAGTGCTGTTAGTCTGACACCGGGGGGCTGTCCCTTAGCCTCTTGCTCCTGGGGTTTCCTTACACAATTTAGCCCCCTTGGGAATGGCTATCAAGGAGTTTAAGTCTCACCACCCTTTTTAGATTTGACTAGCCCAAGAGAAACTTATTTATTCTTGCTGCCCCAAATGGCAGGGATCCAGACTGGCTGAGCACTTGCTCTCAGTCTCCAGCTTCTCAAATTCCTTTCCTCACTCCCCGAGGCATCGGCGAGGGGCGTGCCCTCTGCCAGTACATTGACTTGCAATATTCAGGTAAGAGAAAAACCGTTTGCCAGTAACCCTAAATCTTTTACAAAAGAAGGGAGGCATCCCTATCTGGTGGCCCACAAACTCCATATATGCCAAAAGACAATCTATTGTCATCACCCTAAGACTTTTTTATACCTTTTTTTTTTCTTTTTTTTAGTATCAACCAGAGGATAAGTTCAGGGGCAGATAGCAATGGCATGGTAATGTCCGTTTTTCTAAGATGGCCTCTTTCAGAAACTGTTGTGAAGAATTTGGAGTATGAAATATTTAGCACCCACAACATTTATTCTGAATTGTGGGCACTGATTGACAATTGTTGGAAATGTGTTCTATATGTATATAGAATATCCCCTATCTAGTTGAATTTGCTGTATTCAGGAAGCTTGACTTTTTCTGCTTTGATGACAATCCATGTTTCCATGATTACAACTCTGGTATGTAAAGGGACTACAATATAAGAATTTTCTTTTGATAAAAGCATTACTGCTATAAACATATGATTTACTTTCTATTTTGTTAGTTTTAAGCAGTCATTCCTGCATGCTTCGAGATATATTTTTTTGACAACCCAGACAAATTTCAGAGCAAATTTTGAGGACTATAGATATGAACATTTCATGTTTTTCTGCGTGAGGTTGGTTGACTGCTCCTAAAAATAGAATACTAGGGAAAGAAAATGTCAGAAATCATCTAGACTAGTCCCCTGCTTCCAAGCTTTTACATTTAGATCTATTAGCCCATTCTTATTTTTCCTCTTTTTAAAAATTTCTTATATAATGGAAACCCCACAACCTCTTTTGGTGTCACTTCACTCAAGCATTTCTTCTAATACCTAATGTAAAACTCTCCTACTGTGAAGTAAGCTCATTTTCTTTTTTTTTTTTGTAGTTTTATCTTACAGTCTTCATTGCTGTAGCTCTTTGACTTTTCCCCTAAATTTGATTCCAATAGTGGATGAAAGTAATCATTGCAATTCCCCTCAGACCTAATATGCCCAGAGGCCTGAAGCAAAATGAATCTTTGTCCAGATAGTTTCTAAACCTTATAGGGCCAAAAGGAGAACGACAGGGGCCTAACAGAAGGCTCGCCAGGCTGACCACTCCCGGCTCCCTCCAGACTCACGGAAGGAAAAGGAAAGCACATTAAGGGGTAATGGAAAGTGAACATAAAGAGGCAGAAAGGGCAAGCACGAAGGAGAAAGAGACTGAGGATGTGGATGAAACCTTCCACAGCAAGATCACCATTCCTCCCCTTGAGGCAGAAAGTGGTGTTGGGGCCAAACATGCTGAAGTTTCACCAGCACCTTGCTACCCAGCCCCCTTTGTAGCGTGTGGAGTGGCGTTCCCTAAGTATCCTTCTCAGTGAGCTGAAGAGGAGGAGATAGCCAGCCATGGGCCCCCCTTTTCACTGTCATTAAGTGAGGGGTACGTATATTTAATGCATAACTGAGGGCACCCAAAGAAGGAGCTCAGAGAGGATGACAAGGGCAGATCCACTGGATCTGGCAGTGAGAAACAAGCTGAGTGTGTGAGGGGAGGTTTATGAGCAGAATGTTTAAAGTAGGGATCTGAAGGAGAACATCTTTGATGTGGGATTGTGCATGAGGTGTGACTTTATAAACTGAGAGATCTAGTTATTTTTTTGGTCAACTTAAATATTTTTGAGAATTTTTAGAGCCATTGATGCTCCTATATTGAGTTAATAGAAACTTTTAATGTTATATTTTTAATGTCTTAGTATGATGACCTGGTTTCTTTTTGGCAAGCTAAGCAGCATTTGCATCAGCTCAACATGGAAGTGTGATTACCTTTGCTTTTCAAATATTCACCTTTTTTCTTTTCCTCTCCTCTCCTCTCCTCACCCCTCCCCTCCCCTCCCCTCCCCTCTCCTCCCCTCTCCTCTCCTTCTTTTTTGTTTTCCCATATGTGGTGTGTGGCTTCTATTCTACCTGCATGATTTCCTTGATAGATGGAAGCTGAATGTTAAGAATGGATGACCATTTCTTCATCACTTAATAGTTTAGAATCATGTAAACCTAATGAAATAATTAATCAGTGTAACTCTCCCCAAAGTTATAATTTTATACCCAAAAATGTCTCTCTTTTTTGGTAATAAATAAAGGTAAAAGAGGCTGGAGTAAGGGATCTATGGTGTGCTAAATTTTCATTATTTCCTGGCAAGGCAAAATTACAACTCCTGTTTCTCTCGCACTAGGGAGAATTTAAGACTTCTCTACCTACATTTTAAAAAGGTTAGGAAGAACTGTACACAGCTGACATTTCAGTGTATGATCAAAGTGTACCTCAATTTTAAATATACACTTTAAATGTGTCAGATACACCGTCACCTGCTCACCGTAGCATATAAACTTTCCCACACACCACTGACATTTCCTGACCGAGTGGTTTCATTGTTCAGCGTGTCCTACTTTCTGCTTGTCAAGCCACTCTATTTAGCATTATGTCTTTTTAAGGAGGACCTTTCTCACACAGTAGCAGATTGTCTCTAAGTGTGTCTTTCAAATGCCCCTATCATTTTTAGGTATTTTAATGTTTCTCATCACCCATTCTTTGATGGTATTGGTGGCTGAAAGGTAGGGCAAGAATTCAAATTTCGCAACCCAGCAAGTTTAGCACAAAAAACGGCAATATTTGAGGCCATAATGTGCCTGATCTTTAATTTGGGGATTCCATGAATTAAGTGTGATGTTCAAATTACAACATTGTGTTTTCATTCCAGAATCAATTTGTCAAAAATCAACAAGGAATCTCCGAAAGACAGGAACAAACACCGTAAGGAAAGACATCACAAGGTCATGTGTGTTTTTAAAAATCTATTGAACCATGCCCATTTTGGGCAAATGCAATACTATCTCCCTTTGAATTTATATTAATAACAATAGGTGGGCTGAGTCAGACCTAGAGGGATAGTGAGCTAATGATACATCCCGAGCATCCTTTTATATATAGGCTTTTTTCCTTTGGTGAAATGATTTTTTTTTTTTTAACTGTTGCAAGAAAATTTAGGCTCAAATATCTTGGTCACTGTTCTTTTTCAGGGCTGGGGTTATTTTGCTTAAATTGTGCATGAATTGTTGAACACTATTTCAATGGTTTCTCTTCTATTTTAACGTAAGCCAAATGATACCTTTCTTTACAGGTGACAGACAGACAGCACAATGCAGGAAGGCATCACCATTAAGGAAAGTAGTACACTGTTTGTTGGAGAGAATCACTGAGTGAATGAGCAGAAAATCAAGAACCCTAGAGTGGCATGTCAAAGCTGCCAAGTAGACTCATGTGTTACAATGCGGGAACTACTGAGCTAAAAAAAACCTAGTTTCTCTGTCTTCACACTCATGTAGAAGGCCAGCATTCAACTAGAAAGTTATTCATTTCAGAAAAACAAATTCAATTCCACTTACGTTCACTAAGAGGTTGCCTTGTGAAAGCACAGGTGTAGTTACTGTAGGGCAAAGAGGAAGTTTGCTAAGCTATAGATTATCTACAACACTTAAAATCTAGGGTAATCTCCATATTTTACTTGTGCATGTGCAAAAATATGCCCAGAAGATGTACACACAAACACCCACTCACATATACTAAAATTAAGTAAGGTTAAAATAAAAAAGACTGCATATTCCAGCATGGAAAGTGATTCTAGGTTTACTCTGCTCCTTATTCCCTGTTTTCACCAGTGGAACATGGAATGGAAAAAAGACATCTAATTGTGGGTAACGAAAGCATAAATTCCCCCAAATGGGTCTCCAAGAATGATGATGAGAAGCCCATTTTTAACGCTTCCTCTTATTTCTTGTTCATCTATATCCTAGCTTGGGGGGGACACAGAGTTTATATAATGGTGTTTTGTTCAATGTATACTGTACTTGAAGGGCAGCAACCCAAACCTAGAGGGTGTCAGCCCTTAACCTGAACCCATGAAAGGCCATCCTCATGTTCTAACAGGCCAGCCACTGCTGCATGATGCAGTGTGTACAGAAATCAAAGGATCCCATGTTCAAGTGTCCATTGTCACTTTGACATTATGCAGTATCTGATATCAATAAATCAGGTAGTCTGTGAACCCTTGAAAGAGGCCTTGCAGACAGAGAAGGAAAAAACCCTAGCCAGAAGAATCAAACCCAATAAAAGTACACCAGCATCCCCTCTAAGGTGGAAGGGCTTTTGTAATAAACTGGC
Organism: Choloepus didactylus; assembly: GCF_015220235.1. Taxonomy (NCBI): domain Eukaryota; kingdom Metazoa; phylum Chordata; class Mammalia; order Pilosa; family Megalonychidae; genus Choloepus; species Choloepus didactylus. The sequence continues at coordinate 16,377,260 of NC_051322.1, read as the reverse complement.
TACCAAGTTGCTGACTGGTCTCCTCAAGGAACTTGGCCATATCGAGGACTCAGAGTTAGTCTCTGTTTCTAACAGAGCAAATATTAAATAGTGGCCTAAGCCACATCTCCTTGGAAACAGAAGGCTCGTCTTGATTGAGCCAGGTATAGCCTGCATCACTCCCCCGTGACTACTCCATCTCTTGTCCCATTGCATGAACCCTGGAGTGGCCGGGGATGGAGGCAGGCTGATAAACACTGGATCGATAATTGTGTATACCTGATGATTCAGTGCTCCATTTGTGGTGGATGCCCTTTGATGAAGACCCATACATGAATAAAGTTCAGGTGTTCTGTGTTGTTTGGCCTCATTTTCTATCAGGTTATTGTAGGGAACCCTCCTCTCTTCTCCCTTCCCCCATGGGAAGAGGTAAACTAAGGGAGAAATGTCAGTGCAAAACGGATAAGTGACATGGAATCTGAGGCAATTCTTTGTTTAAATTTCTGTGCCCTCTGGACATGCTTGGGACAAATCCAGGATATTCTCTCTTGTTTATGACTTGTACCTATGTACCTTGCTTATGACCTGTTGTACATATGATCTGTGGATATGACATTCTCTACCTCATAATAAGCATCTCTAGGTGTATAGTCACTTGATGCCTCATCTTCCAGTCTCAGTCTATTAGAACCTACAAGCATGCTAAAAAGCAATTTTGTGAATGCTGCAGAAGGTCTGGTCTTGCTCTGGAGCCCTAGAGTTCTACAGGTCAACTATTTGGGCCTTGACAGAAATTTCACAGTAGTGTCCTTATCTGCCACAGCCTCTTCTGGTGCTATAGGGTTTGCCATGTAATATAATCTGCATAGGAGGGGGCTTGCACCATCGTCTAAGCCTTCTTCAGACATGTCTTGTTCTGGGTTCTATTCAAAACTGGCAGCTTTCTAAGTACTTTGGCAATGGGTCAGAAATCTTTGGTATAGCCTAAGTGTGGTATAGCCTACCCTCAAAACCCAAGGATGCCTACCGAGCTTCTTTTTAGTGGTAGAAGGTGCAAGTGGGATGAATTTTCCTTTTCTTAAAAGAGGATGTCCTACCATGTCTCTGTTCATGGAAACCTGCTATGGATTGATTTGTGTCCCCCTCAAAATGTGCTGAAGTTGCCTGGTTCACCCAGAGACACCTTTCATGGCTTTTAATTATTTTATATTCTCATTTGCTTCCCAGCGATCATCAAACACTTAGTTGATCTCACTGCATTTTAGTTAATATGATTGTTAGATATGTCAGCACCAAGATGCAGTGAGATGAGCTTCCGCGTTGCTCTCCAGCTTAAGTGAGTCAGAGAGCCACTGGGATGTGGACATGACCTTGTTTGGCCATAGGGTTGTTATAGATGGAATTAGGCAGGTGTAAATGAAATCACACTGGAGTAGGGTAGATCCTGACTCCAATGTGACTGGTGTCTTTATAAGAAGAGAAATTAGACACAGACAGGGAGACAGACATGGAGGGGAGAGGGTTCATGGCTAGCTGGTGAGCCACCACCAGAAGCCAAGAGAGAGCATGGAGCAGATTTCCCCCAAGGAGTTCAGAGAGGGAACAACGCAAAGAACCAGGGTTCTGCTCTGCAGCAGGGAGAGGAAATTAAGGTCCTTCTGGACTAGATTGTGAAGGTAGAAAGCACAGCAAATATTTGATCTGAGAGAGTTTAACATGAGGAATTGGTTAAGTTGGTATTAGAAAACTGACAAAAGAAGAATAATTAATACAAAGGAGTGACAGCACAATGCACCACCTCCCCTTGGGATGGGCAATAATGGAAGAGGCTGGGTAGAAAAACCTAGAATCTTGGGAAAAAAACCTAGAACCCAGCCATCTGAAATGGGGTGTTTGCCAGATGGTGCTGATGCCTCCAGAGCTTGGAGAGGCCCCTGTAATGTCGGGATTCAGGTCTCTAGGGAGGGTGCTCTGGGGTCTATGCTGATATATCTGAGGCTCATTCTAAGAATGTAGAAAAAACTGAAAACAGGAGTCATCTGTGCTTCTAAGACAAACCATAGCTAAAGCAAGGCTGAAAGAACAGTGAGCAAAATAGAAGCATGTCCCTTCTTCCTTCTCCAGTCTTTTAGTCACTCTTCGAGACACCTAGTGGGAACCATCCACAAGGAGAAATGGTGTTTGCAGAGTCTCAATCCCAACATCATGAAGTGAAGTCTGGCATGGAGGATTTAGAGCTGAGAGAAAATAATTTAATAACCAGCACATCCTACAAAATAGTAAATGACAGATAAAGCCAAAGAAACTCAAGTGTGTTCAATTCTCATAAATTGAGGCTCAAGTCTCTTGAGTCCTTTATAAATTTAATCTATATAGGTCCTTTCCAGATTGTGAAACATGAAAGTGCCCCACTTTATCCATTTATTCATTCACCCATTCATTTATTTATGCATGCATTCAAAAACAGCTATTGCACACCTATTATACACTACACCCTGTGACTGGCTGCTTTGTCTTCAGTGCTCTTTGACACCTATTAATTTCTGTCCAACCAGAGCAGCCAAGGAGTAAGATGGAGAATAGTATAAAAAATATTAATAATGATATAAGCCAAGGAGAAGAGTTTCAATAAGCAGAAGTGTTCAACAGTTTTAAATGCTAAAGAAAGTTATAAATAGATGGGTGAAGTGAACAGAATCATAATCCTTAAAATTTAATATTTGTTTACAGGTAGAACAGAGAGAACAATTTACAATTATACAGTTTTAAGACATTTTGGATGCATTTTTAGTTGATAGTTTCTCATAGAAGAAAGAAAATAACTTTTTGAACAGATACAGTCTACAAAAGAAATAATAAAGCTATTTTGAGAAGGACTCAAATTCTAATGGGGAGTCTAAATAAAACAAGTTTTCATCAGTGCAGGAAAAAAAAATTGAGCTAGCATGTAACTAACAGTTGAGAGATGAATGCCTCCAGTTTCCTGCTAATTTAGTTGTTCTGGGACTCCTAAGAGGTTTTACATTGCTTACATGGTGTTTTGTTTTCTGCACTTTGTTTGACTTATTGTTAATTTTTGATTTATTTTTACAATTATCTTAATTAAAACATCTTTTATTCACCCCTCAGGATCGATGCAGAGTATAATTTGTGCAAACAAATAGTTAAGAAAGTGTACCGCCCTGAGGATGAGCTCACAGTGAGAAGCACAGATGGATTCTGCTGACTTGGAAGGAGGTGGGCCCACGGAGCCGAGAAGCGAGGATTCAAGTGTGAGCCTCCAGGAGTGCCTCTCACGGAGGGGAGGCCCCTCACTGAGGAAAAGCCTCTCAAGGGGGAAAGCCTCTCAAGGGGGCAAGGCCTCTCTCCGAGGAAAAGCCTCTCAATGAGGGAAGGTCTCGCACTGAGGGAAGGCCTCTCACTTAGGAAAAGCCTCTCATGGGGGACGGCCTCTCTCCGAGGAAAAGCCTCTCACTGAGGAAAAGCCTTTCATGTGGGGAAAGCCTCTCATGGGGGGAAGGCCTCTCTCTGAGGAAAAGCCTCTCACAGGGGAAGGCCTCGCATGGGGGGAAAGCCTCTCACTGAGGGAAGGCCTCTCACTGAGGAAAAGCCTCTCATGGGGGGAAGGCCTCTCACTGAGGAAAAGCCTCTCACGGAGGAAGGCCCCTCATGGGGGGAAGGTCTCTCATGGGGGAAAGTCCTCTCACTGAGGAAAAGCCTCTCATGGGGGAAGGCCTCTCACTGAGGAAAAGCCTCTCACGGGGAAGGCCTCGCACTGAGGAAAAGCCTCTCACGGAGGAAGGCCCCTCATGGGGGTGTAAGAAAGGAATAAGTTTCGTTTTCACATAGAGACAGCATGGAATAAGGGAAATGGAGGCAAAACCAGTTTAAACAAGCCCCAGACAAAGAGAAGAGAGAATCTGCCTGATGTAAAGAGACATGAGGTAGTATCAGAGGCGGGAACTCACAGCAAAAAATAAAAATTTGGGGGGGCATTGGCTAATCAGTTCAAAATCTCAATAATGAGCTAGTTGGCTCTCTGGGATTGGCTGTACAAATTAAAATCTCAAAAGATGAATTAGTTAGTGTTCTCGGATAGGCTGTAACCTCTGTAGTACCCAGTCAATGGGGAAACAGGGGAGGGACTTGCGAATTAGGAGTAGGGGATTTAAACATCGCCATTCTCTTCCTCTGGCGCGCCAGCCTCCTGCGTGTTTGGCTGGACGCCCCATCTTGCAAGATTGTAAATAAATTCTTTTCTCCTCCAGAACCGAGAGAGCGTTTATTCCCTTACAGGCACCGCTTTATTTCCGACAGGGGGAAGGTCTCTCATGGGGGGAAGTCCTCTCACTGAGGAAAAGCCTCTCACGGGGGATGTCCTCTCACTGAGGAAAAGCCTCTCACGGGGGAAGGCCTCACACTGAGGAAAAGCCTCTCACTGGGGTAGGCCCCTCATGGGGGGAAGGTCTCTCATGGGGGGAAGGCCTCTCACTGAGGAAAAGCCTCTCATGGCGGGGGAAGGCCCCTCTCGGAGGGAAGGCCTCTCACTGAAGAAAAGCCCCTCTCGGAGGGAAGGCCTCTCACCTAGGGAACAGATTAAAACCCTGTGGCTTCTCCACAGCTGGCAGGAAAACAGCTACTGCTGGGCTTCTAACTGGAAGGGGCCTGCATCCAGCGACCACGTGGGTGGCCCTCCTGCTCGGGTATCTCCCAGGGGTGCGAGGTGCCCTCCCCTGTGGATGTGTTCCTCATAGAAATGAAGTCTTTAATCATGAGCCATTCTCAGACTGACTCTTCACCACTGTTGCTATGGGTGCCTTTGCACTATTTATTTTGATGTAAATAATAACACATAGTATGAAACATGGACTTGGGACCATTCATGTCCTGAAATAATAAACACCAGCATGCATCTGACTTGCCCCAGATAGTAGGTGGGAGAAGGCAATGAAAGTTATTGTGCTTTACAGTCAGTTGGAATTTAATGTAAAATTTTCTTATCTTCTCATGTTGATTAGAAAACCAGGCATTTTCTTCAATGAGTTGCATTGTTTTTTTTTTTTTTTTTAATTTTTCTAAAAGAACTGTCAAGTTCAACTTTGCAGAATAGTAAATTCTTTGCTATTAGTGATAACTTACAATAGGACTCATGTAACAAAATATAATATCTTTTATGTTGACTTGTATTGTAATAGCAATAGATAATTGTTTTAAGACCATTAAGGAATGAATATCAGGGAAAGCCAATTTTCCTTGGAGTGCTTTTAAAGATAAGCAGTTATAAAAGAGGATTTCATGAAAAACGGATATTTATACTGCGAGTGTCAATCATAACATATGAGTGTAGAAAACCCAGGGGACAAAATAAATACAAGGCAAACTTTCAGGTTTGACTCTGCCCTTCAATGAATACAAAAATTTTTCAACTTTGTGCCTAGAATTGTAGACAGCCCCTAAAGGAGCATTATGCCTCCCCGTTAGTTTAAACAATGTGGGGGTGCGACTGTGTCAACTTTTCTGAGAAGTCATTGCTTTCTGAAATCCAGACCTGTCCTTGCTCCATTCAGACTCTTTCAACAGGACCCAATGGCCGTGGTGTCAGGCAGGGCCTCCCTGGCCTTTGGAGATCTCAAAACAGGGACCCGAGATTCCAGGTCCTGCGTGTAAGTGTCCAGAGTGACCCCTATGATTTCTGCAAATTCTCAAGGAGCTCGTTAGGGTCATTCCTCTTGCTACGTGCTGAACTTGCACATTCTATCTAATGTTTCTTCCATGTGCCCAGGAGATGACACTCAGCCTTGTTACTGGTTTACACAAACACACACACACTCCCAGACACATGACAAAATCTCTTGTACCGAGGATCTAACAGGGTTTATACTTTTCTAAAGATTAGATGTGTTGGGGGGGGTGGGGAGGAGTCATGCCATTTATTTTCTCTTCTTTTCTCTCTCACAGCTTAACCTCCCTTTCTCTACCTCTTTCTGCTCTTTCCAAAGGAGGGAAAATCCTCATTTTATACAGAGTTTTTGAGAGCTTCTCTGAAGCCCTGGGGTCCACAGAAACTTCCATCTCAGCAGTTTTAACAAGACATTTTTCCCCCAGCTAAGGAGTTACTCTCACTATGGGAAGTCTCACACCTGCTACTGTGGGATCACTGCTATCCCCATTTCTTTATATCTTAAAAAGTTTCTACATATCCAATTTCTTTTATCCCATAGGACCACCTTAGATGGTAAAAAGCAATGTGAGCTTTCAAACTTTAGATGAGAAAAAGTAGGCCAAAGAAGAAAGGTAAAAGGCTTCTTATCGGTAAGAGAGTAGGAAACCAGGGAGAATAAACACAGCCTCTGTGTTTTCGGTTGTGTCAGGGAAAGTTTAGGCAGTGACCTAACTACCTAGCATGCAACCCTCTGGTTCCACAGTATGGACAGACAGATATGGACTCACACATTTCCATTAAACCCTGGCTGAAGAAGAAAATAGCATTGAATCAGCAGATAAGGATTTGAGTGACTTTGTGATGAATGCAAAATATGTAACTCTGCCTCTTCTTTGAAGTACACTGGTAGTTACCCGGTGGAAGTGGGGGAGGCGACATGCTCTTAGCCAGCTCCTTTGTGAGCAGCATGTTTTGGACCAGGCATAACATAGGAGCATCATAGGGGACAGTGGAACTGCGCCAATGATGCAAAGCATCATTGCGTGATGCTGTGGTTTAATTTTAAATTCTCAACCCCTCTCCAACTCACTTGAGATAACTCTGAATGGAATCCTTCTCTTCTCTTCCTTTTGAATCCTGGGGCATCCTTGTCATTCATTGTTGTATATACAGCCAATGGCTGCAGAGCTATATATACACACATACTGTAAATAACTAAGTGTTTTTGTACTCCTTGGCTCTATATTAAGATGGAGCAGAACTTTCCATATAACCAGGATTTCTGGTGCCTAAATTACCCATTGCTAAATTACCCTAGAAAACCTCTAAATGAAGCACTCACACCTTTATTCTATTATTGAAAAATCATAAACTGTCACCAACAGATGATGGTGTGTCTTCTGATTCCTTTAGTTTGTTAGACTTGGAGAATCTTAGAGTCACAACTTTTAATCATGTGACAAAGAAAACTTTCATAATATATATGTTCAAGGATAGTTTGGTTAAAAGAATTTCTTTTAAAGTATTGTAAGGTATAAAATATGATCACAGAAAACACTTGCTAATAAAAGGACAATATTGGTTTATTTGATATATGCAAAATGCAAAACAACTGTTACTCTCTAGTTGAATAGATACATTGTTACTCTTTAATGAATCTGTAGTACAATGGAAATTTTGTTAATTTGGCCCATTTTCCCAGGCTCTTGAGTTGTGAATACTCATTTTTTTTTTTTTTTTGGTAAAATTATCTATTTTTGATTGCTTTATAAAAGAAACAATTCAAATAAAACAGATTGTACTGTAAATGCTTAGATATTTTGTATAAGGAAGTTTAGGGTCCTTGCGTTGCAGCTGAACAAAGAGTTATTGAAATCTTATTATCTGATAGACACTGGAGAACAGAATAAAAAGGCAAAGTTCTGACAGATTAATGAATAGGCAAACAGTTATGTAACCATCAGATAATATGTTATAATACAGGCATGTTATAGCTAGTATCCCCTGAGCACTTATGTTGTCCTAGATATTGTTTTAAATCCTTTATTTTTTTGCCTCATAATAATCTCATTAGGTATATCCTATCATTGTCCCTGTTTTTTAGATAAAGGAACTGAATGACCAACATTAGCCAAAATCACACAGCCAGTAAATGGCAGATCCAGTATTCGAACCCAAAAAGTCTTAAGTTACATTATGCTACATAGCAAAATAGGAAATGATTGATTCTAACAGGTAGAGATTTGCACAGGGGGAGATTTCACAAGCAAGGTATATTTAATGTATGTTCAAAAGAATGAGTACAATCTGATCCAATGATAAAAAGAGAAGGACAGTCTAGGATACATAGAATAGCATAGGCTTGATATATTGGTGTAGAAGTGCTTGATATATTTAAGGGATAGCACATAGTTCTGTGGTTATGTGGTCAGAGATAGAGGAAAGATGGAAACAATTTCTGCACTTTCAGGTGTTTTATATCCAGGCCTAAAATGATGTGATAGTTAAAATCCATGGACTCTTTCAAGTCTGACACATTTGCTTTTCCTTTTTGCATTTTCATTATAAATATTCGTATTTAGCAGCATCAACTGCAAAATATCATGTGTATGAGGCAATATATACCACCTTCCCAAATGTTGTCATTCTGTAATGTGAAATGAGTGAATGCATGTGCATAAATAGTTACAGATTGGTCATATCCATGATCAATTTTGCTAAATAAAGTATTATTCTTCTCTACTTGCATCTGAGTAAGTTGAAAATACTGGCTTAGATAATGAGCAAACAGGCTAACAGACAATGAAATAATTTTCATCCTGGGTAAGCCTAGCTTCTTCACTTCATTAGTTTTTAATTAAACTTCTGACTGATGAGTTCTCTATCTCTTTTCCACAACCTTTTGCTTATACAATTCCCTTCATTTTGTCTTTAGCAGCTTCTAAGAAGGGTGAAAAGCAATGCTGTATCTTCCTTGTGCACATAATCTATTATTTTAGCTTAAAATATAATGTGAAAAACTAACAGAAAAGCAATTCGGGGGGATGAGAAAAGAATGTTTAGAAAATATAGAATGCACAGAAGTTGAGCCAGCCCAGGATTTAGTTGACAGGGGAGCCTCCCATTCATCAACCAATAATAGCAAAAGATGGTGGATGCCTGTCCCACAAACAGAATCCCTGCCCAGGCATCCGTCCTGGGTCAGGCACACTGAAGGGCCCTCTCTGGCTCTCCTCTTACTGTGCTTCCCCTGTGGGATGAGGGGGACATGCCCACCAGAACCTGTTGCATTTTCCTCTTTAGATCAAGATCCAGACTTCAGAATTCTGGCCTCAAAATCCCCAAGCTGGCTTCTGCAGCTCACCCAAGCCCCTTCCCCATCTGTCCTCCAGAAGGCAGAATCAGCAGCTATATGTCCACCCCTTGGCCAGAGGGGAGCCTGGGTGGCTGCTGGGGGTGGCTGCTGGGGGGTGATGGAAGGAGCTTGTGATTTCATGCTACGTGTATTGTCCATTGGCCTGTAGGCCCTGCCCCTCCTGATGCAGGCCTGAGCCAGCCATGAGAAGAAACGATGGAAGTCTTACGAGTCATAGGCTTTTGTTTGCACCCTTGCCCCAGGTTCTGCAAATGTTAGGGGTGAGCATTATCAAGGAGCTGCATATGAAGTTCATTAAAAAGAAAAAAAAAAAAAAAAAGACCATGGAGGCCCCACCCTATTTTCTTCAGAAGTTGAATTCAGTCTTTCAGTCATTCACTCTTTCTTTCATTCGTTATTTATGGAATGCAATTCTTTCAGAACCACTATGTGAACCTCCGTGAGCAGGAATGGGGAGAGAATACCCAGAAATACAGGGTCAACAACCCCAGGAAGTTGTGGGCTCCTGGAAACCAGGGGAAGACAGATTTTACGTGGGAGGGAGTGGTCAGCAGGGAGATTGTCCCAAGGTCTCAGTGCAAAGCCTGAGTGAGCTCAGAGGCTCTGTTGGAGGCAGGCCATTCTGGACGGTGAGATGGTGGGGCTGGAAATGAGCTCAGAGTGGCTTGAAAAGTGAGTGGGCCATGAGGCCCTGGAAATATTGGGTATAGATTAATTAGTGTTGGGGATTACTTCCTGAAGGGTAGTGAGAAGACAGTGAAGCAGTTAGAGTGGGAGGTGGGACCAAGGCAGAAAGGCTATAAAATGGGAGATATTTGACTTTATATTCAACACTGAGGTGTCAGGGTTTGGGGCACCACACAGTCTGATGCACTGCTTCTTATACTACCTGTGTATGGGGCTCTACCCTGTGCAATAAGTTTTCTTGCAGTAACAAAATGTCTGGCTTCAGGTCTAGCCATAGGGCAATTTTTACATAGCCAATCAATACAGTTGTTCCACCCCTCCTCTCTTAATGATGTGACTATCCACAGAGCTAGTTCCAGAACAGCCAGACTGAGCTTTCGTCTCCCCACGTTCCAGCAAGTCCAGTTCTATTTTCTAATTAGACTTATCTTGCTCTCTAAATTTTAATTTATCAAGCATTTCACCTGAAAGCAATCACCCTTGTAGTCAATTCCCCAAATAAACATCTGCCTTTTCAATTCAGACAGCCATAGTGAAGAAATACACCACGGTGGACAGAATTATGTTCCCTTGTTGGGAGCAGAGATGTGTAGAAAGGCTTGGTTCCGAGAGCAGCCTTGGTCAGGAACGCGCTGGTGTTGGTGCCCGGGAGCGGGAAGGTCCTTAGCCTCCGTTTCCAGGGCTCACTCGTGAGGAACCTGCGCCAGCTCTGCCTCGTTTATCCTCGTCCTGTACGCATGGACCTTTCACAGAGGCTGCTGGGGACCGGCAAGCTCTGAGGTCATTAGTCCTTACGTTGCTGTTTCTCCGTAGCATCTACTTGCATGACGTTTGTGCATCTGTGATTTTAACCTGCTTTAAAATCATTTATCTCCCAAGGCTTCAAGGTGCCGTTTTGTGAGTCTGTGGGAATGCTTGTGTGTGTGTGGGGGGGGTAAGGGGTGGGGTGGGGGGGGGTGGGGAGTGCTATCTGTGCTAACTTTTTTTGCAAACCTGGTTCTGCAAAGAAATCCGAGGGCAAAAGCTGGGTAAACACCTTACTCCAGGTAATGTCTTTATAGGTCAGAGGACATGTGCATGAGGCAGAACCCTGAAGAAGATGAAAATGTGCTATCAAAATTCTACTTTTTAATTATTTTTCTTCTTTTCCTGAGCATTTAAGCTCTTCCAGGGTTGGGTGTTTAGTCATTGCTGGCAAGCAAAGCTCGTGGAAACCCCAGATAATAGAAATGACGTCCAGTTTCACAGGTCCTGCCTGTTTGCAAACCTCTTCCTCTTACAGGAGCTCAGTGGTGATCCCTGAAGGGCCACTGGCAATTTTTACTCCCGGGAGAGGAGAAAGTGCCACCCTGGTCTGTGGTTTCTTTCACTTCTCCATGTGCATATCTCTGCTTCTCTTGTCAGAGAAGGGAGCAGAGAACAAACTGAGCCCCAGAAAGCCTGCCCTTTTCTTTGTGAAGGACAAAGGTGACTGCTACATTGGTTAACCACCCAAGAAGCCCACACAGTGGCGGGCGGGGCAAAGAAGGGAGCATTTTGATGAGCAGAGGTGTTTCAGGGAGCCTTGGGCAGAAGAAAGCAGAAAAATAATTATCTGCTAAGAAGAAAGGTCTAGAAGAGCCTCACCTGTCCCTTCAAACTAAGGAATGATGCTTTGTAAATAGGCACAAGACTTAGGAGGATAAAATTCTACAGGTTCACATATTGGTCAGGGATTCAAGACACTGTAGTTTGAAAGCAAAAATCTACTTAACCCGTTGCAGAGAGGAAACAAACAAGCATGCTTCAATCTCATAAGCCAGAGGTTACCCATTATGTATATGGTACATGAAACAAAGGAGCTAGTTCCAGGTGGGATAGGAAAAAGGAAGAAACAAAGCAACCAAAAACTTGATTCTGCAAGCCGATTTATCCTATAACTGATTAGCAATAGTTACGATTGAAAATCATCACTATCTCCTACAACAGACACAACTGATGTCTATAAATTATCAAACGTCTATGTATGTTATCAAACGTATCAATGTATGTATCAAATGTTTATGCATGTTATACTTAAACACAAAGTTTTTCAAAGTTTCATAATGTTTTAAATTCATATAAAAATAGTGTTTAAAGAGTTATTTTTCAGATGGATAAAGAGAAGTAATTTGACCCAAGTACTCTTACTTCTTTTACCAAATTCATAAACTTCACCTGAGAATATCTGTAGCTTGTGATAAATGACAGAACACAATCAAATGTAATCTTATGCGTTGTCATTGCCTCAAATTGAGTAGTCAGGAATAGTCAATTTATGCAGTGCCCTAGGCCATCAGCATTCCATATCCTTCAGCTTTCTCATCAGCACAGAGACGTTAATTTACAAAACGTTACCTGAATAAAGCATGAGTTTTAAGTCCAAGTAGTGCTTCATAGTTTCCATTTAACTAGAGATAATTTTCTTCTAAGGAAGAGATGTACTCTTTCGATTTCATGTTTTCTCTTCAAAGAGGTGGCTTATACTATTCTATTTGCATTTTTAACTTATGGTTGTTTCCATTGTACTCTCTTTAGAACTTAGGGACTCTTCCTTTAGGTGACAATCTTGGAATGCAGTCCTTGGCCTTTAATTACCTTTGACCACCACTTCAGCATTAAGAAAGAGTATATTCAAATGTGTATCTAGAATATAAGGAATTGGTTTACCTCTCAGAAGGAATTGTGCAGTGCAAACTCAAGGCAAATCAGAGGCCTGGGGTATCAGAACGTGCTGGTAGCTTTACAGGAAAGTCTTAATTATTTTTCTACTTCCACTTTGCTTTAATCGCTAAGCAAGTCAGATTCCTTCTGCTTTAGTTCTATACTTACTCTGTCCTAGCATTTGTAATACTGGAAGAAACTTGCATAGTTAATCATTCCTCTCCTACCAGATTCCAAGTTCCATGAAGAGAGGAGCATTTTGTTCTTGTTTCTTATGATCACTGTCTAATAAAGTATTCAGCATGTTTTTAAGTACCCATTAAATATTTGCTGAATTGTCTTGAAACATGGACTCTTTTGAAATAATATACATAAAGATGCATTTTTCAGAGTATATTAATCTTGGATGTCATTAAAAGTAATCTCATCCAGCAGTTTGAAAGTCTTTGTCTGCTAATTCCAACAACTTTATCTTGTGTTTCTATGGACCACTTTCTCCCCCTCTATGGGTCATGTTTTGCATCTGTGCTTGTCTGTTATTTTTTATTGTGTGCTGAGTGCTGAAGACTAGGCTGGATTTTGTTTTCTTCTTTTAAAGAGTGTTGAATTTTCTTCTGGCAGGCAGTTAATCTGCTGCAGATCAGCTCCATTCTTTGGGGGCTTGCAATTAAGCTTTGGTAGGATAAGTCTAGAATATTCTTCTTCTAAGTCTAGAGTAATTCTATTTCTAAGAAGAGGACTTTCTTCAGTCTCTTTTGAATGCCCCAAGTTTTCAGGAAGGTCTCTGCACTCTGCCTGGTCAGACCAAATCTTCTCCCCCAGCACTGTGCAAACCTGGAGTCTCCACCCATCCCTCGGTAACTCAGGAGCCACTGTTCTAGCCTGTTGGATTCCCACCCTGCTCGGTCACAGCTTAGACTTCAGCAAACCCTTTCGTTTATTATTTGATGGAGATTTCTGGAGCTTCTCTGCCTGGTTCTCTCCCCTCTGTTACTCTCCCCTAATCCAGCTGCCCCAGCAGCCCCAAACTCCAATAATCTCTACCTTCTCATCTCCAGGAGGTCCCCACATTGTTTGGGTTCCCACTTCCTGGGGTCATGCTTTGGAGAAAGCCTCTGGGCAGAAAGCCAGGGGCCTCGTGAGACACACGTTGTGTGTTTCTTTCTCTCATGAATCTCAGTCTTGTGCTGTTGTTGTCCAAAATTTGAAAAGAGTTTCTCCATATGTTTAGTGAGTTTTATTGTGGTATGTATTTTGTGGTATATATTGTGGTATATATTTTGAAACGCTAGTCTCCCTGTACTATTCTGGTGGAATGTGAAATCTCATATTCTATTTTAAGAGTGAGAAATAACTATCACAGAAGTCTCCGTAGAGTTCACATGTATTTCCAAATTGATTACTGCAATGGGGGATGGAATTACTATTAAAACAATCAGGCCCACCCTCTAAGCTGAGATCAACAACCCAAACCACATATTTCCCATAGGGGAAATGTGGAATAAGTGGTGGGAAGTCAGCTGCCAAAGCAAATCAGTTTCTCCATCAATTCTCTATTCTGACCTGGATGGGCTGTTCTCATGACACGTGTATGCACATACACACTCACACAATATACTCACAAACACAGCAAAAGGGAAAAATTTTTTTCACCACTCTATTAGTTTATTGCCAAACTCGGATGTCTTTTTAACTTTCTTCTTTTAAAACTCAGGTTAAATTATATCTGCTCCAGGGATTCCCTGATTATTCATCCAAACATGTAAAATCAAATGCTACGTATGATGCCAGGAACTGTAATGGAGAAAGCATAGGATTTAGACACAAAAGACATGGATTTGAATCCAGGTTTTATCATTTTCTCATGCAGAATCTTAATATAAGTATCTGGTGTATAAGCATCTACCTGTTTACTTCTTAGGATGTAGTTTAGGTAATATTTTTAATTGCAATTTATAATATTAATTTACATGGCAATGAAGTTTGCTCTATAAATATTCTTAAAATTTTTTTTTTTCTCTCTTTCTTGTAAATATTGCAAGTAACAAACTATAATTTAGACTGCTTCAGGGAAAGAATGAATTGTTTTTTTCTTTCTGGAGATAATAGAGTGTTTAGTATCTTAGAGTAAATAATCCAAAAATGCAATGGAAAATGTCTAAGATCCTTTTGTAACCATCATTCTTATTATTCACGGGGAGACTGGGGCACAGAAAAAGTGAAAAATTCTTTTTCAGGTCAATCTTGTCTCCTGGTTTTCTTCCAATGTTGTTACAGAACCTCTAAAAGATGACATTTGGCAAATCATGAGGTTTACTAAATCAACTACATGTAACTTTTTGGCACTAACAAATGGCTTTTCAGTAGCCTTTCCTAGCCCACCCCATGCAGCCAACCTGCTTTGACATTTTGTACCCCACACTTGCCACCTGTGCTTGTTTTCCCCTATTGGTCTCAATTATTTTAAGACAAACATTATTACCAAGTTAGACAAAAATTTTCCAGTAATCCAGCCATAATTGGAAGAACATCTACAGTTCTAGCCAGCCTGAATAATTCTAATAAAATATTAATGAATTTTATTTATTTACATTTGATTTATTAATTTATAAACCAAATTCATCATTTTGTTTCTCTTGGACACATATTTAATGAGAACCAGGGTTGGATTCTTTGGTCGTGGGCTTGGGGCATCTGCAGTGGCTCCAGCACTGGCCAAACCTCCCTGTGCTGGCTGCTGCTGGGATGGCCTGGGAGGCTCTGCTCCCCGCCTTCAAGTGTGACCCTAGCGCAGCCTCAGCCAGGGCTGTGGACGTGGTGGGCTCAGGGCTGTGCAGTCCTGGTAGCTCAGCCCCTAGTGGTAACAGACCTCAGACCTGTCCACCCAAAGGCCACACCTCGCCCACAGCGTACGGCTGGTGGGTGGGGAGCAGGCCCTGCTGGCCAGGTAGAATGAGCTCCCCTTTCCTCCATACAACCCTACACAAGGCCCAGGGGCCCGGGCCTCCCAGCCGCCTCGCTCACCACTGTGATGCGACCCAAGTCAGGTCCTGCCTGCAAGGTCCCACGGCAGCCCACTGTGGCTATTGGACCTTGACCAAGCCTCAGATTCCTTGCTGGTAACATACCTATGATATTCATTCCTACTTCAAAGAGCTGCCCTGACCTGAGACCAGATGAGTCCATTCATGGCAAGTGCTTCATTCAGTGTCTGGCACAGTCCATGCCCTGATGTGCCGGTTTGAGTGTATTGTGTCCCCCAAATGCCATTATCTTTGTAGTCTTGTGTGGGGCAGAAGTTTTGGTGTTGGTTAGATTTGCTTGGAGTGTGCCCCACCCAGCTGTGGGAGATAATTTTGATGAGATGTTCCCATGGAGGCGTGGCCCCACCCATTCAGGGTGGGCCTCGATCGATGGAGCTGTATAAATGAGCTGACTCAGAGAGAAAAAAGAGAGTGCAGCTGGGAGTGATGTTTTGAAGAGGAGCAAGCTTGCTCAAGAGGAACGTCCTGGGAGAAAGCCGTTTTGAGGCCGGAGCTTTGGAGCAGATGCCAGCTGCCTTCCTAGCTAACAGAGGTTTTCCGGAGGCCATTGGCCATCCTCCGGTGAGGGTACCTGATTGCTGATGTGTTGCCTTGGACGCTTTGTGGCCTTAAGACTGTAACTGTGTAGCGAAATAAATCCCCGTTTTATAAAAGCCAATCCATCTCTGGTGTTTTGCATTCTGCAGCATTAGCAAACTAGGATACCTGAACAAGTCCTTGCAGCTCTGTTCTCCCCCTGGAAGTAAGCAAATAAAAACAAAGCCAGCTGAACTTTGGGGAAATAGAAAAAAAAATTATGTTGAATCATCGGTAACCCAACTATTTTTATAGACCTGGGTGCAGATGTTAAGGTCACTTTAGTGAGGTCAGAAATGTACTTTGTCAATTGCTGTTTTTCTTTCTTTTTTTTTTTTTAATACCAACAACATGAAAAGTGAATGTCCTTATTGCTTTAGCTAATTTAATTTGGACAGTGAGGCCTCTTCCTTTTTGGGTGTATTTTCCAGAAATTTCTACCTGGCCACTGTGTGAAGTGCACAATCTTGAATTTTTTAAAATTTTTTCCAGAAGTGAGCATGGGTTTGGGTTCACTCATTAATTTCCCTTTTCCTAATTCATTTTGTATCCAAAGCAGTAAATTGGAGGCAGGTAGATGTTTGATGAAGGAAGGGGTTTGTACAAGGGACAAAGTTTGCTTCTGCACCAAGATAGAGTACCAAGCTGGCTCCTATTGGTGCATGTGGTCATATTCCTTTATGCCTGCCTCACTTCTGGGCCAAACTATTTCATTACTCTGACCTTCAGTTTCCTTATCTCAACCTGGGATTAAAAATGCTGTGGCAGGCAGGCTGATGTCCCCCAAAAGAGCCCCGGGTCCTAATTCCCCAAACCTGTAACTAGGTTGCCACACATGGCAGAAGGGACTGTGCGGGCATGGTTAAATTAAAGAATTAGAGCTGGGGAGATTATCCTGGGCTGTCTAGGTGGGTCCAATGTCTTCACAAGTGTCCTTGTAAGGAAAAGAGGGAGGAAGGAGAGCAGAGAAGGAGATGTGATGACAGAAGCAGAGGACAGAGTGAGGCTATGCCACAAGCCAAGGAATGCAGGCAGTAGCAAGAAGCTGGAAAAGGCCAGGAAACAGATTTTTTTCCCTGGAGCCTCCAGAAGGGACCAGCCCTGCCAACACTTTGAACTTAGGACCTCTGACCTTCATAGCTGTGAGATAATCAATTGGTATTGTTTTAAACCACTAATTTGGTTTAAATTTGTTATAGCAGCGAAAGGAAACTAATACAAATCTCTACCTTGAAGTTTGTAGGAAAGATGAGAGCCATTGCGTGTTAAGAACACAGTAGATATTCAATAAATAACATCATCACCTTCCCTGTGCAAGTCAAAACCTGATAATAGAGTTCCCTGGCCTAAAAATTGATAGCTGTATTTACAGAAGTAATTGTAGCATTAAAACTTACATAGTATTCTATCATTTATAAAGCTAATTCATAGGCATTATTGAATTTGAACCTCATAAGAGAATCATGTAAATTAGAATGGTAAAAATAAAATTATCAAATCTGAAATAAAATTTTAATAAAATTTTTGCACATAAAAGAGCTATGGCTTCCAGAGATTTTGACATTTGCCCCAAATCATAAAGTAAGTGGTGAAACCTGAAATTGCATACCACTGTTCTGAATTTGGGATTTTTTTTTTTCCACTGTATTTTGCTGCAATATTTATAGTCTCTGCTATTCCTGCATTTAATTGAAGGCTGGTCCATATCCACCATTTCATTTGTACCTCTTTTTTTTTTGGTGAAGATAAAAATTCAAAGAAAAAGATAGTAGCTGCCATTTGCCTTTGTCCTCTCAACTCTGCCCCAAACTCCTGACCTAAGAAGTTTTCTTGGTGTTTTTTTCCTTCTCAGGTGTTTTTATTTGCTTGTTTGTTTTGTTTTGTTTTTTGTAAAAACTTTCTAGCACTTGAAATTAGCCTTCCTTCCTCATGCTATCCCTTCAGTATTAAGTATCACACAGCGACAGAACATAGCATAGCCTGGCTTAGAGAATTGTGGCATCTGTTTGCTTCTTCCTTCTTGCTATACACATTTGTGAAACAATTCACTAACCTTGCTAAGCTTCATCCTCCCCCTCTGAAAATCAAATGACTTAGCTATATTACTCTGAAATGCTATTTTCAGAATAACAGCTTCAAATGGCTAGAAAGCTTTTAAAACACTCCTCTTCCATTTAAATGCACGTTTCAAACCAGGCTTCCAAGTGTCCAGTGATTCAAGAACACCTTTAGGTAATATTCTCAAAGTAAATTCCAGCCATTGATTGACAGAAATGAACTCTCCTAGGGTATTGAAATATACATCTACGCTTTATTGCCACAGCCACTCTAGCACTTTACAATGCAGAGTCAAATCTGTTAGAATCACCCTTTGGACATGTTTGTCTTGTTGGATTCAGGATGTATTCATTTCAGGCTGCTGAGGGTGTAGTTTGCTTCTCTTTAGGGTGCTCTGTTTGAACTGACATCTGTTACAGATACTGCCTGACTAATGAAGTCCTTTTATATTCTTAAAGTGTGATATGACCCAGGGCAGCCCAGTGCTAAAAAAAAAGTAAGAAAAAGAAAACCAAAAAAACAAGATTTCACACATTTTTAAGGGATGTGTGCGGCATTATTTTCATTGGAATTTAGGAACGTGAAGCAGGACACTGTGTTCAGTTAATCCTTAAATCCAGTTTTCTGCAGGAGCTGCCTCAAAAGGCCTGTCAGGAGCCTTAGCCATGACTTACTGGCTCTGTCTCCTAAACAGGGAAGATCAGAGGCACGGGCTCTTTCATGAATTACCCCTGAGGGAGAAAGTGGCTAGTTATGCAGAATAAATTAAGCAGACTGGGATATTAAAAAAAAAAAAAAGCTGTCACCACTGTGATGATTTCACATAGTCTGGCAAATTTTATTTCAGAAGCAGCACAGAGTTGTGCAGTCAAAGGTTAATCCTCTACCCACCAAGACTCCCTCAACATAGAGAAGTGATTGCTTATTGGCTGGGATGGTAGAGAAGACAAGGAAGCCGGCACTGGTGCCTGACCTCCTGATCTCCACGGTCCAGACGTTACCCCAAAGAGAAAAGACTAGAGAGAACATGGAGACAATCACTGGTCATAATAGTTTTAATTGGCAGTTGCAAACACTATTCTATCCTTCAACATTTTATTACAGATGTGTTCACTTTTCTTCCTCATAAATGACATTTTGAGGTGATGGACTCACCCCTGTTGTACAGATGAGGAAAACTGAGGAGCAGAAATTTTCAAGAACTTGCCTGAGAGCCTAAAGACCATAAATAGAAGAGGCTTTACACTATTTAACACCTGAATTTTCACCCTCGCTCTTACAGTACAATAACATTACTGTAAAACACTGTTCAAAAATAAAAGCTTCTTTAAGATTCCCTGCAATGTTTCTCAACTATCAGAAAAATCAATAAAATGTCAATTTGATCCTTTTAATGCAATTTCCTCACAGTCATACCACAGGTGGAACTGAAAAATATATATGGTATGAAGATATCAACTAGCCATTGATACAGGATTTCTTTTATACCCAAGATAATTTCCAAACATCAATTTAAATCCCAGAAGGAGGGTCTTTGCCTCGTTTACACTGCAATAGCATAGAGCTATTGTTCAATTAATAAGTGTTCATTTGATAATGAAGCAATAGGAGAATCATAGATTCTTTCTGAACTGTGAGAGTGACAGCAACTCATTTCAGGCTGCCATAAATATAAATACATGAAATATCAGATTCAACTTTCCAAGTAAATACCAACTTGGAATAAATGCTAATTTGAGGAAAAAAAATTGAAGAATATACTTACAAAAATGGAGCAATGTTTGCACCTCATATCTGAATGATTCCCTCCAAGCAACTGGTTTCACTGGTGTACATCAGTCAAGAGAACAGACTTCACCAGTCACCCCATCAGCCTCTGCCTTGTAGGCTGAAGGAAGTGAAGGCGATGAAAAAGGTGAACGCAGAAAGTCTCATTTGGAGACTTCTCAGAGGTCCAAACAAATACAAAACCCAGAATGTAGCCACAAGATCCAGGAACACATTTAGGGTAAGGGATTCCCAAAAAGTAAACAGAATTACAAAGCAAAGCTTCAGTCACAGAACAAAGAATCACCTGTTCTATCTTTCAGCTGCCCATGCATGTAGACAGTAATTACTCTCAGCACCAGTACCTGGCAAACAGATGACCCAAAACATAAGGTTATGGAAGTAACAGAGCAATAGCAAAGAATAAATTACTGCCCCTGGCCTTGGTGTGCCAGTGGATACCAACATGCAAAATGATCAATTATAATGTGGCCTTATTGCTATTTTAATTGAAGAAGAAACTGTGCTATTTATGCCTAAAAGAGGAACAAAGTACTCTGATGGTTCAGTTAAAAATTGTTTATTAACAAGGTGATCTGTGGCTTGGGTTTTGAAGGAAGAGTATGATTTTGACATGAGGAGAAGCAGAGAAAAGAAAATAAAGGCCATTCCAAAGAGAAATAGGAGAATGTAAAAATATTAGCATGATGACAGAGAGCAAACTGCATGCGTGGGATATATCCTATTTTGGAAATGTATTATCCTTTTTAAGAATCTGATCAAGAAATGGAGATCTCTCCCCAGAAAAATGTGCATACCTGCCTGGGAACCAAAATTTGATATATAATTTCAAGGATATTATAGTCTTTCCTTAAACAGATTTGCCATTGTATCAGGTTAACATCCTAGATGTTGAATTAACCTTCAGCTTCTAGCACTGACTCTCATCAGAAGTGGACTAAATTGTTTTGCTTTTTAACATCTCAGCTCATCATCCAATGCATTTATGTTTCCTATACCTTAACCTTAGATTATGATAACACCTCCAAGACAGAGATCCATTTTCAAATTTAGTACAAGATTTTTTTCATTGCATCAGCAAATTTTTTGTTTTATTTTGTTCCTCTCTGTTCAGTTTGGGAATCATTGTTTGCATTTGTAATATATGCATGTACAACATCTGCCTATAAGTACGTTCCTGTGTTCACTATTCAATGAAGCAATGAAGCATTTGAAATGCAAGAACATATCTCAAAATGTTGTTGCTAGTAACTCTTCATGCTCTGAACGTTGCATCTCTTGCACATTGAGCCTATTAATCTTGAAAATAATGTGAGTTACACGTCCTCATTAGGTCCCCTTACAGAATACAATAGAAACATGGGGTACAGGGAGAAGGGAATACTGTCAAGGGTTTCTTATTGGAATCTTTTGGGCAAAATATATTTTGGCATGGATTTTTCTTAAGTCAATAAATAAATAATTTTATGAAAATCATATTTAATATCTCAAATAAAAAACTTAGTTTCAGGAACAAAGGCAATATTCTGAAAAATTAATAAGATTATCAATAGAGTAGAAAAATACAGTTTGGGCTATAACCACATAAGATATTCAACCTTACCCAACAATTGAAAAAAATAAAAATAAAATTAGAAAAGGAAATTCCATTTTTTTTCACCTATCAGATTCCAAACATGGAAAACGAAGGCTATAACTAATTCTTCCTAGAGAGAGTAGACCCAAGAATATAAACTGATATGTTTTCTGGTGGGAAATTTGGCAAAGTATATCAAAAATTAAAAAAAAACAAAACAGAAATCCTACAAAAAGCTTAGAATTCTTCTTAGAATTTATCCTCAGGAAGTAGGAGGTACATTTATGAAGCTGTTTGTGCAAGGATTTTCATTGTTAAAATTTTTAACATATTGAAACATTGGAAACTAAATTTCCTACAATATAGGATTGGTTGATTAAATAAGTTACATGGATCTGTACAGTAAAAGATCTTGCATTCATCAAATATGATAATGTAGATTTATATTTAGAGATATAGAAAGGGGTTTAAAATATTAAGTGGGAAAAATTCAATTGTGAAGTGAAAAATATCTCTACAAAAATTATAAGTATGAGCATTTAAAAAATTACATTTATATATATTTTTCTGGGAAACATTTTAAGTATATACAGTAGAACATCAATGGTTGTTATCCCTGGATGATGGTATTTTAGGTCAATTTTTCTGTTTGCTTATCTGCATTTTCTCAGCTTTTTCAATTAACGTGTAATATTTGTGTAATGAAAAATGGATGCATATATGTAGCATACAAACAAAAAGATAAGCATGGTTCATTTAATAGTTTATTACATAACCTGGATATAGATACAATTTATCTGTGAATAGTGTTTAGTTCTTTTTTCTTTACTCATCACTTTCTATTCACTCCCCCACCCCCATATAAGAGAAACACTATACTAGATTAAGCAAACTAAATGAGCAGATGTGGATGAAAAGAATGTAATAAATTCCATGTGCAGAAGCTATGGAGCAAATCTACAATGGTGTATTGGCCAATTCAGGACTCAATTAACAGAAAAAAATCACAATCTGGTCAAAATAAATGTTCAAATAAAATGGTAATATGCCTTACATTGCCTCGTAACTAAAAATGAAATTTCAAAAGAGGGGAAAACAGAAGGAACAGTTTTAAACTTCAACTTTTTCTCTGAACTCTCAGTGGTGTCAGAGAACAATTTCAGTGACAGCATGTAGCTGATTTTTCATATGTATAATGAATCGTGCCCTAACTCTGTCATGAAAGGAAGCTGAGCCTCCGTGGCCCTGGGGCTAATGAGCTAACAGAAACCTGGCTTCAATCCATTTGCTTATTGTTAGTCATTCAACAAGCACGCAATGGCTGCACAGGACTGTTTTAGGATCTATAGGAAGATTTAAGAAAATTAAGTCACAGGCATTGTCCTCAAGGGGTTTGCAAATGATTTGGAACTGAGACTTACACATGAAACAGTGAAAGAGCAATGAAGAAGTGTGTGTTGTTGTGACTGAGACCACTGGGACAGACACAGAGCCAAAAAGGTTCAGGATGGTCTAGAAGGATGTGGGGAGAATGTGCTCTATACTGAGTTCACAGTGAGGACTCAAAGGATGAACTGGATTGAGAAACCCAAGATGCAGGAGGAAAGGACGTTCCAAAAAGAGGAACTTGGCCATGTGAGAAGTGTAACTTTTCCTATTAAATTATCTTTTGGTTTAGTGTTTTTGGGAATGCACATTTTGAGGGGATCCACATTTATTGGAAACAAAGCTGGATCTTCTCTTGGACTGCTGAACTGAGGAGCAGGAAAAAGGTGTGCAGGGTGGGAGGGGGGCAGAAATATAAGTAGTTGACTTTAAAAGAAAGTATTTACTGTATGTTTTAGTCACTCTTCAAACTTATTTATTATTTGCCTGCCATGTCCCAGGAATTGCACTTTGCACTGGCGATGCAAAGGTAAACAAAACAGACATAGTTCTCTGCTCCTGTGAAAGTATTACAGACACGGTCCTGATAAGACTTTACTGACAGCATTCATTTTTACCCTAAAATATACGATAGTTTATTATTAGCATATAGGTCCACTAACATAGAGACAAAAAATTAGAAAAATGTATTGCTATATTGTAACATCTTTCAAATGAGTCCCTTTTAGAAATATGTACCACTATAGGTTTTTCACAAGCCTTTCTTTTAGCCATATATTACAATGTGATGGGTTTCAGACATTTTTTTTAAACAGGATCCACAACAAGAAATGTATTTTTTGTCAAGTCTTAGAACACACTCACAAACACAAACACACACAAATGAGAAAAAAGTTTCATGAGAAAATTCTTTATTACTTGTAACATAACAGAAAGTTTCCATTTTGTTCCATTAGATTTTTTCCATTGCTTTTTGTTTGTTGTTCAAAAAAAAGCCTGGTCACAAGTCAGTAAATCAATTTCAGAACCTTCAGAACCTTCTAATAAGTTGTAATTCACAGTTGGAAGCCCACTGCATTTTGTCACCACCGAAATAACAGAACATGTCATTTCATTTATTCTTTTAAGTCAATAACCATTTATTGAGGACCTATTCTGTGCCAGAAACTGAGCTAGAAGTCTCAGAAAATCCCCAGAAGAGTTTTATGGCTTGCCTGACACTAAAAAAACAGAGCAAAGTATTTCTATAATAAAAACACAAAATTAAATTTATCAAGAATATAATTAGTATGCTGGTTTTCTACCCATTATTTTTACATAATCTATTTTTCTTATACTAATACTAATAAGCCTTTGTGAAGTTGAGCTGAATAAATGACACAATAGTAAGTAGTTCATTAATGACTTAAGGATTAATTAGATGTTATAAAACTGTCGACTTGGATTTAAAACGTTAAACCCTTTATCTGTATCAAAGAAGTGAATTTCAATTCAAATATCGGAGAGGAAAAAAGTAATGTCTAGCCTGTTTAGGAATTCAAATACCTATATTAACTAAGTCCTATAATAATTTGCTTTCTTACATTTGCCAACATCTGGTTTTTAAGATGTCTAGTAGGACTTCAGGCATTGCTTTATTTGGAGTAGCAAATATTATGATTATTTAGTTTGGAACAAATTGGAGGACTGGTTTCCAAACTGCTTTGAATGTGCCTGCCAATTTCTTAAAACTGAGTTTGGACCAAAGTACATTTATTTATATGCTATACCTATGTACTACTGCACCTATATATATGTATTATAAAACACACCTAAACTGGAAATGTAAATAGAGATAAAATAAATACACTTATTGTATTTATTTTATCTCTATTTACAATAAATGTATTTATTAGATACTCTTTCTTAATATAAAGAAAGAATAACTAATACAGTGAAGCATTGGCATAGGGTTAAACATATTGACCCAGGAACAATAAATAGATTTATACTGGTATATAAAGAAGTGAAATTATAAAGTGTGGGGAAAAGATGGACTATCTAATAAAATACATTTATTTTATCTCTATTTACAGTTTCTCTTCTTATTGCAAGGAATTATTTGATGAGCACCTTCAAATTTGTCTTCCTGATCCCAATTAGGAAAGTTGTGCCAGAACAGTGGTTTTCAAACACTGTTTTGCTGAGTCATAAAGGATCCATGGACATACATGGATGGGGAAAAGATGAGTCATCACTTCCCTTTACCACACAAGAGAAGATCAGAGCAGCTCAGCATTTACCTTGTTTATAGCTTGAGTGTTCACATAAGATTTTCTGTAAAGAAAGGTTTCTACAATTAAAACAAACTTTGAAAATCTATTAATGCAGGCCAAATCCAGTCAACAACTGCCACTGGGATTTTGTGAAATTTAATTCTGTGACTCTAATGGGGAAGAGCAAAGGGCAAAAACAGTCAAGACATTTTGAAGAAGAGTAAAGTGGGATGAATCGTCTCCCAGGAAGTAAGGCTTAATATAAAGAAGGAGTAACTAATACAGTGAAGAACTGGCATAGGGTTAAACATATTGACCCAGGAACACACTAGAGTGCCAATAAATAGATTTATACTGGTATATAAAGAAGTGAAATTATAAAGTGCGGGGAAAAGATGGACTATCCAATAAATGGTGTTGGGACAACTGGTTTTGCACATGGAAAAGAATAAATTTGTCTTTGCTTCACATCATACATTAAAAAATGACTCTAGGAATATTAGAAACCTAACTGCAAAATGAAAAATGCAGCATTCTAAGTTAGAGGAAATAGAGGAAGATATATTGCCAACCTTCATTTATGGAAGATTTCTTAAACATCACCTGAAAATATACACCCAAAAGCAAAGTATAAAAAATTTGGTAGCATTAAAATCAACAATAAGCAAGCTTTTGTATATCAAATGCTTAAATTCAAAGCAAAAGACAAATACTTCTACTGCATATACTTCTGCAAATACTTTGACAATGGTTAGATTGCAGAATGTATAAAGATTTCTGCAAATTAAAAATAAGCAAACAATTCAAAAGAAAAATGGATAAGGTATATGAACATTTAATTCACAGACTAAAACCCACAAAATGTCAATAAACACACAAAAAGATGCTCAACCTCATTAGTTACTACTAAGCAAATGCAAATTAAAACCACAGTGAGTTCCCTTTCATAGCCATCAATTTAGTTAAGCTGACTTGACATACAGATACTGGTTAGACTGTGGCATGTAGGAGCTCTCATACATTGCAGGTGGAAATGTAAATTGTGCAACCTTTTGGAGAGCAATTTGGCAAAATATAGTCCTAGAGATTTTGTATACATGTATAAGGAGACCTATACAAGAAAGTTTATTGCATCGTTTGTAGAGCAAAATGTGGGCAACAACCTAAATGCCCATCAGTAGGAAATGCATAATTAAATCATAGCACACCAATCAAAGGAATACTATGCAGAAGTTAAAATGAATGAACTAGGCATGCATGCATCATTGTGGATAAATCTCCCAAAATAACTCTGTGTGGAAAAAGCAGCTGTATAAAGATAAGCAAAGTTTAGCCTTATTTGCTTACTTAAAATTTGCATTATTGTACTTTATTTTATATGGATACTAACAAAAATTTAACAAATGCAGGGGAATGATATAGCCCAATTTCAGACTAGATAATAAGTGGTTACCTCTTGTCTTGGAAGTCCCTAAGATCACCTTCAGGGTGCTAGAAGGACTTGGATTCAGAATATCTGTTGCTTCATGGTTGTGGTTTATTACAGACAAAGGGTACAGATACAAATCAGCAAAGAGAAAAGGGAAAAGTCCAGGAGAAACCAGCAGCAAGCTTCCTGGTAATGTTGCACAGATGCGCTTAATTCTCCCAGAAATTTTGTGTGATAACACATGCAGAGTATTGCCAACCACAGAAGCTCACCCACCCTTTGGTGTCTAAGGTTTTAATTGGGGTTTGGTCATGTAGGCATATAGCACCTGCATGACTGATCTCAGCTTTTCAGGCAGGAACAGGCATTTACCAGTAGGTCACACTGTTAGCATAAACTATCTGATCAAACTGGTATGGTCTGGCCCAAGACATCCGGCATACAAAACACTCTTGTCAGGCGGAGTATTCCACAGATTCAGAGCTCATCTCCCAGGAGCTGGCTAAAGGTCAGTCCTGAAGAAAGTCCCAAGGTCCTCCTTGGGAATGAGCAGGGTTTGAGCGAACCCAAGCCTATTGGGTTAACCCTTTCCTGCACCCCCCTGGAGAGGGAGGAAGGCAGCTAGGATTAGCAAAGATTACTCAAGGCCATCAATGTGAAATGTGATTTCTTATTTCTTAAGCTGGGTGTGGGTGTGCCTATGGGGGTCCATTATATAATTTTCCACTATTGTCAAAACATTATTATCCATTGGTGTTTTCTGAGTAGTAGGGAGTATTCTAAGTGTTTCACAAGTGTTAAATCATTAAACCTTCACAATAACACAATGAGGTAGATGCTATTGCCATCTCTATTTTATCACTGAGGAAACTGAGATACTAAGAGGTAAGGAAACTTAGTCAACACTACACAATTAGTAAATGGAGGATGGAGAATGGGGCCCTGGCTGTTTAACTGCAAAGTGTGTGTGTCCAGCCACAAAATTCTGCTGCTGTCTATGGCACTCTTCTCTTCTAGCACCTTTAAGCTTCTGTGGTGACTTGGATATAACTTTATTGTTGCATTTGTCACAATATGGAATGATATGTGGCAGTCTCCCTTAGTAAGCTATGAATTCCTTGGCATCCTAGGTAATCCTCATTTCCTAGCAAAGTGCCTAGAACATGCTAGGAGTTAAAAACAACTATTTAATAAATTAGTTATGAGGCTGAAGAATGTAGATGTGACCAGGATTTAGTGAATAAAAGGGCAAACTCTACTTGCTTAGAACTCTGGAAGATGGTAGAGACTGGAGAAGGACCCCACAAAGGATGAATCAAATAAACAGAAAAATCTAAAGTAGGAGAATTCCATCCCAGATGCCAAGTCAGTCTGCATTCCTCTCCTACTTATGTGGTCCCATCAGCTTGGGAGTCACACAGAGGCAGCAGTGCCCAGCTTTCCCCCTCCACAAACTGAGATAGTCGAATCACGGCAGTGAGTTAAAACTCCATGCATGTCCAGGCACAGAGACCTAAGTCCTCAGAGGCCCAGGGCAGAACACAAACCACTACAGAGTGCTGCATACAAAAGGGCGCTGGGCCCTCTCTCTCTAGCTAAGCCAACTTGAAAGGTGAAATCACTGCCCTCCCCCCTACGTGGGATCAGACACCGAGGGTAGTGAATCTCCCTGGCAATGTGGAATATGACTCCCGGGGAGGAATGTAGACCCGGCATCGTGGGATGGAGAACATCTTCTTGACCAAAAGGGGGATGTGAAAGGAAATGAAATAAGCTTCAGTGGCAGAGAGATTCCAAAAGGAGCCGAGAGGTCACTCTGGTGGGCACTCTTATGCACAATTTAGACAACCCTTTTTAGGTTCTAATGAATTGGGGTAGCTGGTGGTGGATACCTGAAACTATCAAACTACAACCCAGAACCCATGAATCTTGAAGATAAAATTGTATAAAATGTGGCTTATGAGGGGGGACAGTGGGATTGGGGGGGGGCATAGGGATCACACTCCTGTTTGTCTAGTTTGTGGATGGATGAGTGGAAAGGTGGGGGAAGGAAACAAACAAACAAACAGACAAAGGCGCCCAGTGTTCTTTTTCACTTTAGTTGCTCCTTTTCACTTTAATTATTATTCTGGTTATTTGTGTGTGTGTGGTAATGAGGGTGTCGGCGATTGATTTTGGTAATGAATGTACAACTACGTAATGGTACTGTGAACAATCAAATGTACGATTTGTTTTGTATGACTGCGTGGTATGTGAATATATCTCAAGAAAATGAATTAAAAAAAAAAAAAAAAGGGCCCTGGGGAGTGCAGGAGACTGTGATAGAAAAGCTGGGAAGAACTGATGTGCCCTCACTCAATCCAGTTTCAGTCAGCTAGACAACTAAGGGAAAAACAATCTTTTCTAAAGTGACCCATCTTTCCTGATTGACCCCTTCTGGCTCCCCAGGGTGTGATAACCTAATGGGGAAGAAACCAGAGGCAGAAAATCTCACAGAAAAAAAAGATAAAAAATATAAAAAGGGGAGTTAAACTCAGCTGCTGCAAAATAGGATGGAACTCAGAACTAAAAAGTATAAGGAACTTGGGACACTGAGTGAGGGAGAAAATTTAAGCAAATCACAGGAGCTGGGGGAAAAAGTCTGCACAAAAACAAATGGAACAGATCAAGACACTTGGAGAAGGAACAGAGGAAAGGAAGCTCTCTCCTTGGGGTGAAACAATGGCACAAAAAGTGCAATCTTAAAAATTTCAACCACACATCCAGAGCAAGAATCAGATCAACAAGAGCTGAGAAAATCTGAAGTTAAACACAGGCTATTTTAAAGGTCTAGAATAAGTGGGACCAAATGTCAAAGAAGAGCCTTAGCACAAAACCAATCAACAATAAAACCCTAGACAAGAGGGAGAAATAGACCTTCAGAGTTAACTCATCAAGATAAGCAGATGCCTAGACATCAGCGAAAAATTACAAGACATATTAAGAAACAGGAAGATATGGCTCAACTATGGTAACAAACTAAAACTTTAGAGGAGACTCAGAAGTTGGAACAACTAATTAAAGATGCTCAAACAAATCTCTTAGATCAACTCAAGGATATGAAGGAAATATGCATAAAGAGATAAAGGATATTAAGAAGACAATGTGTGAGCATAAAAAAGAATTTGAAAGTATTAAAAGAAACACAACAGAAATAATGGGGGTGAAAGGCACAATAATAGAGACTAAAAAATACATTAGAGGCATACAATAGCGGATTTCAACAAGCAGAAGAATCAGCAAACTAGAAGACAGGGCAATTGAAATCAATTAATGTAATATATCACATCAACAAAATGAGGCAGAATAAACCAGATGATCTTCTCAATTGCTGCAGAAAAGGCATTTGACAAAATTCAGCATCCTTTCTTGATAAAAGCATGTATAAAAATAGGAATAGAAGGAAACTTCCTCAATATGATAAAGGGCATATATGAGAAACCCACAGCTGACCTCATACTCAATGGTGAAAGATTGAAAGCCTTCCCTCTAAAATCTGGAAAAAGACAAGGATGCCCACTGTCACTACTGTTATTTAACATTGTACTGGATGCTCCAGTCAGAGGAATAAGGCAAGAAAAAGAAATAAAAGGCATCCCATTTGGAAAGGAAGAAGTAAAACTTTCGCTATTTGCGGATGACATGATCCTATATAATAGAAAGTTCCAAAAAATCTACAACAAAGCTACTAGAGCTAATAAATGAATTCAGCAAAGTGGTAGGGTGCAAGATCAATATGCAAAAAACAGTAGTATTTCTATAGACTAGCAATGAGCAAGCTGAGGAGGAAATCAAGAAAAAAATGCATTTGCAATAGTGACTAAAAGAATCAAATATCTAGGAATAAATTTAACCAAGGATGTAAATGACTTTTACCCAGAAAACTACAAAGAATTGCTAAAAAAAATAGAAAAAGAACTAAGCAAATGGAAGGCTTGAAGGCTAAATATCATTAAGACGTTAATTCTGCCCAAACTAATTTACAGATTTAATGCAATCCCAATCAAAATTCCATCAGCCTACTTTGCAGAAATAGAAAAGCCAATTATCAAATTTATTTGGAGGATAAGTTGCCCCAAATAGCCACAAAACATCTTGAAAAACAACAAATTTGGAGAACTCACGCTTCCTGATTTTAAAGCACATTACAAAGCTACAGTGTTCAAAACAGCAATGTACTGGAACAAGGATAAATACATTGACCAACAAAATCAAATTGAGAGTTCAGAAATAGACCTCACACCTGTGGCCAATTGTTTTTTGGCAAGGTGCCAAATCCACTCAGGAAAGAATAGCCTCTTCAACAAATGGTATTGGGAGAACTGGATATCTATATGCACAAGAATGAAAAAGGACCCCTTCTCACACTTTATACAAAAATTAACTCAAAATGGATCAAAGACCTAAATATAAGAGCCAGGGCTATAAAACTCCTAGAAGCAAATATAAGGAAGCATCTTCAGAATCTTGTGTTAGGGAATGTATTCTTAGACTTTATACCCAAAGCACAAGCAGCAAAAGAAAAAATAGATAAATGGGACCTCCTCAAAATTAAAAACTTGTGTGTATCAAATAACTTTATCACAGAAGTGAAAAGGCAACCTACTCAATGGGAGAAAATATTTGGAAACACATATCCAATAAATATCCAGAATATATAAAGAAATTCTACAACACAACAGTAAAAAGACAAGCAACCCAATTTAAATAATGGGCTAAAGACTTGAATAGACTTTTCTCCAAAGGGGATATAGAAGTGGCTAAAAATCACATGAAAATATGCTCAAGGTCACTAGCTCTTAGAGAAATGCAAATCAAAACCACAACAAGGTGTCAATTCACACCTACTAGAATGGCTACTATTAAAAAAGAAACAAAAACTACAAGTGTTGGAGGGGATGTGGAGAAACAGGAACGCTCATTTACTGCTGGTGGGAATGTGCAATGGTACAGTCACTGCAGAAGACAGTTTGGCTATTCCTCAGGAAGCCAAATGTAGAATTATCTTATGACCTGGAAATCCCACTACTAGGTATATACCCAGAATTGAAAGCAGGGACTCGAACAGATATTTGCACACTAATGTTCATAGTGGCATTATCACAATTGTCAAAAGATGGAAACAACTCAAGTGTCCATCAACCAATGGATGGACAAACAAAAAGTGGTATATATTTATGATGGAATATTATTCAGCTGTAAAAAGGAATGAAGTCCTGATGCATGCAACAACATGGATGAAACTTGAGGACATTGTGCTGAGTGAAATAAGCCAGGCACAAAAAGATAAATATTGTATGAGCTCACTGATATGAACTAGTTATAATAAGCAAAGTCATAGAGTTAGAATCTAGACTACAGGTTACCAGGGGATAGATTAGGGGCAATGAATAGGGAGTTAATCCTTAATTTGTGCAGAATTTCTATTTAGGTTGGTTGTAAAGGTTTGGGAAAGGATGGTGGTAATGGTGACACATTATTGCAAGTGTAATTAATAGTGCTGAATTATGTATGTGAATGTGGTTGAAAGGGGAAGTTTTGGGTCATGTATATTACTAGAATTAAAGTTAGAAGATAAAACATGGGCCTATATGACACAGTGAACCCTGTTGGGATGATGGACTGGGGTTAATAGTACAAGCATCAGAATGTTCTTTCATGAATTATAACAAACACAACACTAATACCAGATGTATGTAATAGGACAGTATAGGGGAAAAATATACCTAATGTAAAACTGTTGACTATAGTTAATAGTGCTATTTTAATATTCTTTCATCAGTTGTAACAAAGGTACCACACTAATGCAAAATGTCAACAATAGGGAGGTATATGGGAACATTGTAGTTTTTACATGATTTTTCTGTAAACCAACAACTTCTCTAAAAAAATAATTTTTAAAAAACTTTACGCTAAGTCAAAGAAACCAGACACAAAGTAATATATATTATATAATTCCATTTATATAAAATGTAAATACAAATAAATCTATAGAGACAGAAATAGATTAGTGGTTATATAGGGCTGGGGAAGGATAGAGGGATTGAGAGGTGATTGCTGAGGGGTATGGGGTTTTTTCTTTTTGGAGTAATGAAAATGTTCTAAAATTGATTGTGGAGACAAATGTTCTAAAATTGATT
The DNA here is from genome assembly GCF_015220235.1 of Choloepus didactylus. Taxonomy (NCBI): domain Eukaryota; kingdom Metazoa; phylum Chordata; class Mammalia; order Pilosa; family Megalonychidae; genus Choloepus; species Choloepus didactylus. Next base: position 16,344,583 of record NC_051322.1, on the reverse strand, counting down.
GTGGTGACAAATGTGCAACTCTGTGACTATACCAAAAGCCATTGATTATACACTTTGGATGGATTATATTGTATATGAATATATCTCAATAAAACTGCTTTAAAATACACAATAAAAAATAAAGTGTGTATAGAAAGGTTCACTATAGAAACACCAGAAAAAATCTTTTAAGTCCTATCATTTTGTTTGTATTTTAATAAAAACACCAAGTGAATAATAACAATGTATAAGCTACTCTGGTGTATTTATTTGAGTATTCAGCAGATTATTTTCATGGAAATATATTACCATTTCAATGTAGAAGGTGTAGCAGTGAATTAAAAATCCAGAATCGTGTTTTCATTTTCTTTGTCTCAACCAAAGATATTAATATTTAATGATAATATTTTTATACTTAAAATCTTCCATAGTATGTACTAAGCATTCACATATACATATTTGTTTATTTCTACTTATTTTATAAACACACACATATATACACATGTGTCTTTTACAGTGACAAAGATAATTTTACATTCTCTAAAAAAGACCATTTTGTAGATCATTGGAGAAAGCAAGCAAGCTACTTTTACCACCTAGTTCCTCTTCTACGTTATTGAGTTGGATTGATGGTTAAAGAAGACGTATCATAGTGTTTCTCTGATGGAGACCTACTTACTTTTTAACTTATCACCTTTTAAGGGGGTTGCCAGAAAGGGTGCTGGCTTTTGACAAAATTGCTTTCTTCCTTATTTCTTAAACTCAACCTCCTCAAAAATGTATTGCCTTGAAATTTTGCTTGTTTTCCTTTTATTTTAAACACTGTACCTGTTTATATCCTTCAGTTTGGGGTTTATCTGACTTCCATGGCCAAGGAAATGATCCTTTCTTACATTAAATCTTGAGGATGGCAAGCCAAGTTAAGAAATCCATTTCCAAGCAGATTAGGGGTGGCACATGAATCAGAACAATAAGCTTCTAAGCTTGAACCACTGACTCTCATTTATTTTTTAGGTTCAACACGATTTCAGAGAGGAAAAGCCAGAGCCCTTGGTATCAAAGTTAGTATTAGAAAGAATTCATTACAATAAAAGTGCTTTTGAGATTAGATGTGCAGGGTTAGTCCAGTACTGTTTGAAAAAGAAATCTTGCATTGCATCCTAGCAAACAGAAAAAAAAGCCTCCACAAAGGAAAACAGACATCATCTTAGATCAGCCCATCCTAAATGAAAGAAAGAAGGCAAGCTGAAAATTGGTAGAAGAGCTGATTTCACTACATGTTTCTGTTAATGGGGTATTTGACTTTTGAATGCTTCATAAACCTTGTTATGCTCTGTGCTATTTGAGGGAGTAAAGCAGCTGGAACACTGCCAGGAGTCTTAATTGGAATCAGCTTAGCAGGGGCTGACAAGGTTTCCTAGTGTTTAGTTTCAAACTTATTATAAAAATGCAAAATTATGTGCTATTTATTTTCTCTTTCCCTTTGGTTTATGCCTGTAAAGGTAAGACTTCGCTGCATTAGGAAATAAACTCATTTTTCCCGTCTGCCCCAGGCCAGTGCTCTGAATGGGGCGACGTGGGTATCGTCTCTTTCATTGAGCTAAGGCTGCACTTCAGATGCAACAGAGAATGTCCGGGAGAACCTTCCCCTGTGCATTTTCATTATTGGCTAAATGATCACTCATTGGCCAGCCCATGGTTGAGTGACTGAGCTGTTGCCAATCTGTCACCAATGTGGTGAGCAAGGCCACAGAAGAATGTTCACAGACAGCTCTTGGCAGCTGTTAGGTTTCTCCTACAAAGGGTCGCATTTGTTGCTGCTTAAATATCACAAGCAGACTCTTGGTTTTATTTCAATCCATGAGAATGAGGTGAATTTTATGCTTTCTTACCAATTTTAGGGAATTAAGTGATTTTTATTTTGCTTTCCATTTGGGTTTTTCACCTTCAGTAGACTTTAGTGTTTCACCCTATCTATATTGCTTATTATACTGGTGTCTGCAAATGACAAAGAATTCTGTTCCTTACAGAAGTATTAACTGCCTACTACGTGTGAGGCAATGTATTGGGTGCTACTGACACAAATGTGTGAATTAAACAGAGTTCCTTTCTTGAGATGGTTACAATCTGTTTGGGATGAAACACAAATTTGAACAAATAATTTCAAATGCCTGATGAGTGAATTCTTACTCAAAATGTCTGGCTATCAGACCCAGTGGCAACTTTTCACTGAAATATCCACAAGGACACAGGAAAGGACAAAAACTCAACCTAAAGCTCACATTCATACAAATCTAATGCTAAAATCTGGATGGAATTTTCTATTATTATAAGGCAAATGGAGCAGGGCTGAGAAAATCAGGTACACATTTTAGGTCAAACCATACACTGGCTTTCCTTCCTGGAGAAACCAGAAATGAGAAAATTCTGCTATGAGACAGAAGCTTTACCTATTTTTCAACATTCTTCTCTGGATCAGAGAAACCACTGCTGGTACTTCACAGGGAATTGGGTGCCCAGTTTCTCCTAACTTTTGAGTACAGTTTGCCTTGGTCTCATCTCCCTTCTACCACATTCTTCCCCCAAGTTGAGGGTGCATTTTGGGGGATGGGAGTATCATCCCATGAATCAAGCAAGGAAGGCTTGATGCTGTTCTGGTCTTTCCTTTCTTCTACATACCTTGAGTTCCGTTTGCCCTTTTTTTCTGGTTTCTTAGGGTGGGTGCTAGAGTCACTGATTTGAGACCTTGTTTTTAATCCTGATTCAGGCATTTAATGCTATGAATCTCCCTCTATATTCTTTGGATTCATCCACACAATTTGATATACTGTTTTCGTTTTCATTAAGTTCAAAATACTTTCTAATTTCCTCCTGGATTTCTTTCTTTCTTTTTTTTTTTTTTTTGATTTATGGGTTACTTAAAAGTAATATTAAGTTTTCCCTCAAAATACTTGAAAAATTTCCAGATATATTTATATTATTGATTTCTAATTTAGTTCTGTTCTATTGTTGTTAGAAAACATATTCTGTATGATTAAGTCCTTTTAAATTTATTATTGGGTCTTGCCAATTTTTTATCCAATCTGATGACCCCTATTTTTAGTTGATGTTTTTAATCCACTGATATTTAATATGAATTTTTAAATGGTTGTAAATGCACCACCTTTCTATTCATTTTCTATTTGTCCCTCCCATTCTTTTTTCCCTTTTTCTGCTTTCTTTTGAATTATTTCAATATATTTTGATTCCAATTTATTTTTATTAGCTTATTAATTATAATTTTTGTGACTTAACTTCTTAGAGTTTAAGGTTTATATAGTCTACCTTAAAGAAGTATTATATCACTTCTTGGATGTATAAGTCATTACAACAGTATATGTCCATTTTTCTCTTTCTGGATTTTATTCTACTATTGTCATATGTTTTACATCTACGCATGTTCGGAGCAGCAGGTGTACACAGCTCTATCAAGAATCTTCCTTTTGAAGGAAATATGGGAGATATGGTCATTAAGGAATGTGCGAGCATGTGTTTATGTATCTACACATAGATAGCTAAAAGACTCCCAGATCGTATTTATATTTCTTATTTTTACTTTAACTATTCTTTTTATATTAAACAGTTGTTCAATTGTGTTAAAATACAGATTTTCCCTCAAACAATGAAAGCTGACATAAAGATACAAATGTCTTGAAAAGTAAAGCTAGACCAAGAGAGATGCTGGTAGGCCAATCATTTAGCTCCTCTCAAGCTCATATTCTTTAAGTATATTCAGCATTTATTTTATGGAGAGATCTAACACCGTTGGAGGGAAGCCAGCAGAGAGAGTGGGGAGGTCTACTGGTGGTGGCCTTTTTGTCTGTTCTCTCAGCAGTGACTCAAAATTTCACCTACTCACAGGTTGTGCGGCTGGGGCTGCAGCTAATTCTTCACAATCTCTTTAGAAGACAGTTTAGCAACTCTCAATTGTTGTAACTTGAGCATGTAGCTTGGGGATTTCACCTCCACCCCAAGTGCCTGCTAAAATGTCTCTTCCAACTACACAGAATCCTCTTCCTGAGACGATTACTAGTAAATGTATTTCCTCATCTCATTACATTTCCTTTGATTGGTTTTCTGGGTGCTTACAACATCCAGACTTTAGATTATTGGGTTTTGGCTGATTAACTCTTTGCTAAGCACATGCTTCCTCATTCATTGCTTCCCAGTATCACATCCTCTAATCTCATATGTTTTAGGATGCTCTAAAATTGGATGATCAGCTGACTGAGCATAATGAGTGATTAGGTGGTAATAAAATGAAAGGTCTACTGATTCCAGCCTCCATGCTTATAGGAATTGCAACCAAACCATGGATGGATGATTAAGCTACATCAACAGTACATGTTAAAGCTCTATGGCAAACATGAAGATTTATTCAATTGCTAAGAATCAATAGTAAATGGGAAAGTAAAGCACCTTCAAATTATTCTGACCATAGAAATTAAGGGAAGGAAACAAAACTGAAAGCAAAAATAAGATAGAAATGGGAGATTATTTTCTTCTGCTTCTGAAAAACTGTTTTGTTGTTTTTACCCTTTTAAAAAGCACAAGCAAAAGGTCTGTTACGCAGACCCTTGCCTGACATTGCCATTAAAGAAATGGATTATAAAAGAGCAGAAAGCACCAGCCCTGTCGGTTCAGTAAGAATACTGGTCATGGGGAATAGAAATTGGAAAGCAAAGGCTGTTCGCGCTGAATTTATCTTCTCAAAGGCTTTTTACCTCCTTCTCTCCTCAAGCCCATGGGTGGAAGCAATGAAATTCACTGACATAACTGGGCCAGTTGCTTTTTATTTCAAGTACGCTGTGAGGAATACTTGAAAGCAATCATCTGTGCTCGGTAATTGGCTGATAAAGCTCAATATCCTCAGCAATTACAGTCACTGTTCATTCAGGAACTCCTCCATACATCATTTGAAAGCAGGGCAAAATTGTAAATTATTATAATACTAACCTGTTCAACGCTAGTAGAACATACTGTTATAGTGTTAGGAACATAGATTTAGAAACCCACAGGGAATTCTAGTCAGAGAAAGCACAGGTGACTGCAGTTCCGAGCGGAACTGGGGGGTGAGGCTTATGGAGGGGAGACAGCCATGAGGACCCCAGATTATTTACAAAGCAAAACATTTGCTCACAGGAAAAGTCACCCAAGAATCATGAGGAGACTGACAAAAAGAACAAACCACAACCCACAACTGATGCCCACCTGGGATTAAGTCCGTAGAAAAGTACTGACCCAGACATGACTATCAACCACGGGACTGTAGAGTGAGAAGGGCATGCTAGTGATTGGACTGAAGAAAACAAATAAAAAACATTGCATGGGTGCATTCTAAGAAGGCCTATCTGTTGTCAGGGTTGTCCAGAGACATAGAACCAACAGGATGTGTGTGCGTGTGTGAGTGTGTATTCAGAGATTTATTTTAAGAAATTGGGTCACACAATTGGTGGAGGGGGGGTGGGGGGTGGGCACTGGCCAGGTAAATCTTAGATTTGTAGGCAGGTTAGGATTAGGCTGGAAATTCGGTAAGAGTGTGGACCTGAGTCCAAAATCCAAAGGGGAATCCTGCAGGCTAAAAACTCAGAGAGAAGGAGATGGTGTTGTCTGGAGGCAGTATTCCTTCTCCCTTTGCTCTTAAGGTCTCCAAATGATTGGGTGAAGCCCACCAACACTATGGAGGGTCACCTCCTTTAATGACAGTCATCCCACTGCAGATGTCAACCACATCTACAAAATACCTTCACAGCAACATCTAGGCCAGTGTTTGACCAAACAACAGGACACAATGACTTAGCCAAGCTGACACATAAAATTAACCATCGCAGAAGGCTTAGACTGAGTGGGTGGATATAAGGCACAGGAATGAGAAGCTCTTAATTTGGCATGTAGACATAGAAAGCAGAAAATTTAGAGCTGGGTAGCATCTAGTTAAACTCTCAATTTTCAACTTACAGCTCAAAAGTCTAAGACATGAGAAGCTAAGTGACTTGTCCAAGATAATACCAACAGCAGAGCTGAAATGAAAACATCAGCTTTTCGCCCTGAAATGCAGTTATCTTTGCCATATGCTCTGTAGCCTTCTTCCTTATTGCTTTCCCTATGTAACTGTTCAGATTATTTTTCAGTAAATATTTAATCACTCAGGTATTCCTCAGTTATTTCACTCCCGGAGCACTATGCTCAATTAGTCGCCATTAAAAATCCTCACATGTCAAAATATTAAGAAAACCACTGTGCCCCACTGCACCCACCTTTTCTCTGGATAAGCTCTGCCAGTTGGTTTCAGCTCCTCAGGGACAATCCCAGGGGGGTGCATGACTCTTAGCCTAACTCCCCCGTCATGCCTGGCCTGCAGAGCACAGACAGCCCGGAGCTTTGCAGAGATGCCTGTGTCCCCTCACGAATCTATTTCTCCCTCTAGGACTAGTGTCAGTGTGGGGATGGGGTAGTGATGGGGATAATAAATCACTCCAATTTTCCTATCTCCTGAAACCTCTGGATTCCTTCTTCTATCTACACTATGCCGGGGAATATCTGGCATCCAACCTCATTAAGTTTAATCCACTGTTAAGTCTGAGCTGTGGTCAACCAACCAAGAAAACTGTGGTAGTCAAAACCAGCTACATGGGTCAACGCATTAAATCTCTGGGAAGTGCACTCACTCATCTCAATACATCTGGTTGATAAATACTCTGTCCTCTTAGGTCTCATTCCCACGGAATACATTTCCACACACATTTCCTGGGTTTATGACAATATTAATGGATAAAATAAATGAACGACACAAATTGACATCTTGTACTTCTTCGGGTTTGTAAGGTACTTTTTCCCAGATTCAATCTGAACTTCCCACCTGAGGCGTGCTGACGTGTAACCCTAGTTATGGGCCCGGTAGGAAAACTGGGTGGTTGGGGTGAGCCTTGAGGAGAGTAAACATCATCTCACAGGACAATTGCCCCAGCTGAGGTTATTACAGGCTCTCTAAGTCGGGGAAGGTAGCGTTTGCAAGACTTAGGAGGGCTTCTGCTGGCAAAGGAGGCCCAAAAGTTCCATATTCTCTGCTTTCTCAGTCCCTATTTTCAAGGCTCAATGTCAAATGTCATTGTGAGGATAAAATAGATATCATTTTTAATGTGTGTATTTATCTTCCCTAACAGACTAAGCATTCTGAATACTGGGATTATATATGATTACATTGTGGATCTGTACCTGGCAGATAGAAGACATTAAATGAATGTCAATTCAATAATGAAATTGAAGAGGTCTACAGGATTTCTAAGTTCCTTGGCAAATATCCACTGTTTATTACTCTGGAAATGTCTCCTTCTTACATATAGTCTGCTATAGATCTCAATAATCTTTCTCTTTTTCTCTCTTTTGTGCTCTCTCTCTCTCTCTCTCTTGCTCTCACTCTCCGTCTCTGTTACATGGGTCACTGATCTGTGATGTGGTTGTAGATGGAAGTTCACAACTTACCCCAACTATGACTGGAAGGAAATAACTCTCAAAATGAGTTCAATTTGGGGGATAAAGTTATATCCAAATAGAAAAACATTGTGTACTGATATTTTCTATTTTGGAGTGGCCACGCCACCTGCCTGACTCTGGCTACTTGAACTTGTCTTCTTAGAACTCCTGTGATGTGTGTCCCGCAGTGTGCTAGGTCTACAGTGAGCCAGAGCAGACAGGGCTGGCACTTGAATTCCTTACGAAGCTCAAGGGCCTCATTTTTGCAGTCCCCAAAGGAAAAATGAATGCCAAATCTAGATCCCATTCCCAGTCTCCTTTTCCCTTGACCATTTGCAAATGTAGAACTGGGGACAAAGAAAAAATTCTATACTGTCACACCTCCCTCATAGCAGGAGGTGGTGGTTGGGACATGGTTTTCCAGCCAGAGAGAGGAAGAGGAAGTTTCTGGGAAAGATATTTATGGTCTCCCTGACAAGAAGGAGAAACCTCTGATCTTTGGCCCCACTGCCAGCCTCTTTCTCAAATGTATCTTCCCCACTTCCTGCCTTCAAATATGTCACGATGCTTAAAGCTGCAACAGGTAATGTCAGATAATGTCAGATTGTGAGGCCACAAGCTGAAGGAAAAAGAAACTGACTCAAGACGATGGAGCAGAAGGACATGAAGGAACTAGATTCTTCTTGACTTCAGTAACAACAGCTTAACTTTGGTAATGATTTATCTAGACCCATACAGAGTCTGTCTTTCTTTATTTTTAACAAAAATTCAGTAAATATGGTATGCTGCATGCTCTGTTACAGGATCCTGGCAAAACAATCAACTTCCTTGGATCTCAGTTTTTATCATTATAAAAGGGAAATCATGCCTTCTTCACAAGTACAAATCCAGTGGGACATGCAGGTAAAAAATGAATTAAATTACCTTCACAAGAGAATTAAATATATTCCTCATGAATGGACCCATGGTAGAATAGAACACCAGGTTTTTGTATTCCTATGAGAGAATGGCATTCACATTAAGAAAGCAGGGACTCACAAGTCATTAATTCTTACCCCCATTCTTTCCACTGACTCCATTTGGAATCTTTAAAAAATCATTTAACCTCTCTGACTTCCTTTTCCCTCACTGGTTAACTTAGAGATAGTAATGCTTGAAGATCAAATACGTCAAAATATTGGATAAGCTTTCAAAAACATTTTCTTATATGTAAATGTATATAATATTAATATATCATTAGATATATTTAGACATGTGACCAGAATGTCCCCACTTACATCTAACATGGAATTCAAATATTAAATACTTAATCAGCAATCACTTGTCCCTTTGGAAGAGACCTATTTACTAGAGATTTATATTTATTTGTATATTTTCAAATATCTATTCCCAGCCAAATGATGGGGGTCATATTATTTTAAATTTCAAGATATTCTATTATCATTTATTATCACCTAGTGAAAGCTGGCACAGGCAGGGCTTGGGAAAATTTGAGAAGTTCTTCGAATAGAGGAAACTAGGAATGTATTTAATAGAATAAAACATAAGAGCAATTTAAAAAAGAAATTAGATTATTTTGTCCTGAAAAAAAGCTGTTAGGTTTTTAATAACTTCATTAACAAACTGTCTATAGTGTTATTTTACACGGGAAAGTTAATAGCCATCTATATTTTCCTGAGGCTAGAGCAAGAGGATATATATACACCAATGGGTTGAAGAATTCTGATCTTTTTAAGTAAGGACTGCCATAGAAGACTGAGGACATTGTTATGAAATGGATTTGATTTCCAAAGGTTTGGCTGGTTTAGAGCTTGAGGTGACCTTCTCAAGTTCATTTCGACCATCCGCAGAAACTATAGTATGCATATTATTTGCACAGAGTGAGTATCCATCCTGGATTATATTATGGAGATGGCATGCCATCCTTCACTGTAATTAGTGTTACTCACAGTGGCTTTCAGTAGGGGCTGAAAATGTTCTATTAGAGACGAAGCTCCCCCTCTCTAACATCATTCCCCCCAAGTGCTGTCCTTCTCAGATCTAGACGTCTCTACAGATTTAGCTGCCCTTCTCAGAGAGCTGACAGCACTTGCTCTGACCATAAATGTTATTTTTAAACCTTCCCTTGCTTCCTGTTACAAGTTTTTGATAAGGTCTTGACCACTAGGACAATTATTGGATGCTGCTCTGTCTGTAATACTTACCAGACTGTTTCTAGCAAAGTTTCTACTTTCCTTATTACCTTCCTGTCTGCTTTACACTCAGGAAGCTTTGTCATTGTTTGGAGCAAGAAGTTATACTAGATAGAAAACACTTACCCTCTATAAAATCTAATCAAATTCAATTCCTAAAATATAATTATTAGCATTGTTACGGAGATGGCCAGAAAACACTTAAAAGTATAAATTAGAATCGAGACTTTATGTTTGATATCATTTAGCTCACGATCGTAGACTGCTGTCTTCCTACTGCAAATAAGAATGAGGGAAAATCATCTGACCCCTTTCCCATGAGGTCAGGGTCATTTGGTCAAGACACTATCATTTACTCTTAAACAATCTTGTTGGTTCTGATGACTATACTCATCTCCTTGGTTCTCCATTTCAGTTCGATTCCAACCCCAAATAGACCAATTCAGAACTTAAACACAGGTGCAGTTAGATGACCATCAAACATTCTTTAACTCACACAGAAAGCATCCTTCCTTAGCCCTGACCTCCAAGCCTTCCCCCCCAAAATGGATGTTTGGGTCAAGTAGTGTTCGAATGGCATAAAACAGCTCACTGTTGTTTTAAGCGCTACCTCTTTGAACAGGGGAATGCTGCTCTGAAAACCCATTCTTGTATATTTTCTCAACTTTCTTACATTTACCTATCATACTTATCCACTTTAGTCACAGATCTCTTGACTAAAAATGGGCAGAAGAACCTAATAAACTAGGAAGAGTGTCAAAGATTAAATGCTGATCAAAATATTGTTAATTTGGCATGTTTCAAATGCTGTTACTCCCCCTGCCAGTGAAAGAGATTATCCTGGACAATGCCCACAAATGCCAATAGGAATGAGGGTGTCCAGTTCATCAATGTTAATGGGTGAATAAACCTTAGAGTTTGTTAAGTAATGTAACATCTAGTAGGGAAGGGTGAATTTGTTAATGTATGTGTCAGGTTTTGAATTTACCTGAATCAAACCTCTTAATGGACTATTTATTTTATGCTTTGTATGAGTGAATAATTCAGTTTCAATGTATGTATCCTTAAGCGAAGCAAATTTCTTATTTAATGGTGTTTTGGAATTGATATAAAATATTCTATCCAAGTGCAAAAGTGTCTTTGTTGTCATCTTCAAAACACTTCCAAATAGGGCTGATAGAATTCTCGTTATTAATAGAAGTGAGAAGCATACCTGGACAGAAGCCAATTTCAGATGTGCAGTATTAATTTTACAACTGAAGGCAGTTTGTATAAGAAGTAACAATGAGGCCACATATTAGTGATTATTGCTGCTAATTTTGTGGTTTATGGAGCTTAGTTTTAATTTTTATATCCTATCCAATGAAACACATTAGACACTCATATAAATTACTATGTGTGAGATTTATTACAAGGCAGGCATAATTTCCTTGGGAATAAACTACTTGTGTCCAAAAAGAAAATTATTATCTAGATTTCTAAACTCTACAAAAATATCTTTTTTCTTTTTCAAAATTTCCTCCTTCAGTGGCAACAGGAGGTAAACATCTATTTTACACACACAGATTAATTTCCCAGTTCCTTGCTATTGTGTGGTAATTAACACCCTTCATATTTGGGAGCATTTGTCATGTTTCCATGTCCAGTTATAAACGAATAGGACATGATTGAGGCAACTTTCCTTCAAGGAAATTAGGTTTTGAGTAAAATGTGCTGCTACTATTTTTAATGCTTTCTTAAGAACTTTGGGTATTAACAGCTAAGGTTCAAGCCAATTTCTCAAAAAAGGAGATGTGATATAATTTTCTCAGAGAGTAGAATATCTTAAACAGGGCAGAAATAAAATGAACATAGAATTTCTTTATATTTGATTACTGGATCTTTGTTTAAGCGTCATTTCCATTACCTACAGGGTCCCTAAAGTAAGAGGAAAGAGGCTCCTTTCTTCTTCCTTCTGCTCTTAAACCCGACTTGGGAACAATGAGGAGATAAGAAGCTGAAACAAAAACTCCAGATTCTGTGAACCCTGGAGATATTGGTAGCCTCAGTTCACAGTATGTGAAGACAGAAAGTTGATGAAGACATAGTAAATGACATAGTTGGGTCTAGGAAGTTCAAACCTAAATGCCTATAGAGGGAGCTACTGATGGGCAACAGTCAGTCTGCCCTACAGAATGCTGAAAAAGCTTGGGAACTAGAGGTGCCAGGTAGCACAGAATGCAGGGGTGGGCCAGGGACTGAAAAGAGGGGACTGATTTGAATGACTGTCTAAGAAGCATTTGGACCCCTGAGAGCCCACAAAGTTAGGCAACTCCTCTGTCACCCATGCAGCAGATGTTCTAAGTGTGAATAACAGGAGTTCCAGAAAGACAATGGAGAGAACAGAAGAATGAAAATTTTAAACACATAATACAAGCAAATTTCTTAGAATTGAGGGACATTCATTTTCTGATAGAAAAGGCTCTCCAAATGTCCGTAAAGTAAATGAAAATAGATACAGACCAATACCCATCACCATGAGATTTTAGAAGTGAAGAGAAGCAATGGTCTTGAAAAAATAATGTCAGCAAAAGAGAACACACAGGATTGTGGGAAGATGATGGCGTTGGGAAGCTCCGGGGATCAGTCTCTTTACCAAATAACTATTGAACTTACAGAGACTAAAATCAGCTATCTTGAAACTCAGGGATCCAGCGGAACACTGTGCAGCAGCTAAGGAAGAGCTGGAAGAAGAGGCTGGTAAATTGCAGTCAATACCAGCGAGCTTCACCGTCTGTGCAGAGGCTGCCATCTCCCAACCCCCAGCCTCCTGGCAGGCAGTAGGGGGTCTTCAGCCCCTGCTCCTGACACAGCTTACTGGTGCCAGGGTGGACTATAAGACCTAGTCATCCAAAATCCAGGGTGGGAGGTTTGAACTGATGGCTGATCATTGATTTTGATCAGCAACTTCATACAGATGGGGGAAAGCTCTGACGGTGGCTGTTGTTCCAGCCCCACTCAGGCAAAAGCAACAGAGGAGTCTCAAAGACAGTTCATTTCCTCAAAGCTATAGAAAATGGTGAAAGTGCTGCCAACTGACTTTCAAAAATGAGGGGGAGATTAAGACATTCCCAGGAAACAAAAGCTGGGGAGTTTGTCACCACTAGACCCACCCTACAAGCAGTGCCAAAGGGAGTGCTTCAGACTGAAAGGAAAGGATGCTAGACAGTGCATGGAAGTGACAGAAAGACCTCAGATGAAGATAATCATATGGGTAAATATAAATGCCAGCACTATTGTATTGTATTTTTTGATATGTAAATCCTATTACAGTTTCACAAATGCAAATACATAAAAAAGTAATAATAAATCCATGGCTTGGGAAATGCAATGTATAAAGATATAATTTGTAACAAGTACAACAAAAAGGTAGGGGACAGAAGGGTATAGGAACAATGAGTGTGCAAGCTATTGAAGTTAAGTTGGTATCAAATTAAACATGATTGTTAAAGATTTAGGGTGATAAATTTTAGCACGAAGGCAACTACAAAGAAAATATATGAAAAATCTATACAGAAAGACATGAGAAGGGACTCAAAATCATATAACTCAAAAAAATCAAATAAATATGAAAGTAGGCATTAACAGAAGAATTGTGCTCAACAAGATAATAGACTGACAAAGACTGTGCAGCCAAATAGCAGAATAAAGTCCTGCTTTATCAATAGTTACTTTAAATGTAAATAGACTAAACACTCCAGGCAAAAAGCAGAGGTTGGCACTGTCATTCAACATTGTATTGAAGTTCTAGCCAGAGCAGTTGGCCAAGATAAAGAAATAAAAGCCATCCAAATTGGAAAAGAAGATGTAAAACTTTCCCTATTTGCAGGTGATATGATCTTTTACATAAAAAAATCCTTCAAAATCTATAAAAACTACTAGGAGGTGAAATCACTGCCCTCCCCCCTACGTGGGATCAGACACCCAGGGGAGTGAATCTCCCTGGCAACGTGGAATACGACTCCCGGGGAGGAATGTAGACCTGGCATCGTGGGACGGAGAACATCTTCTTGACCAAAAGGGGGATGTGAAAGGAAATGAAATAAGCTTCAGTGGCAGAGAGATTCCAAAACGAGCCGAGAGGTCACTCTGGTGGGCACTCTTATGCACACTTTAGACAACCCTTTTTAGGTTCTAAAGAATTGGGGTAGCTGGTGGTGGATACCTGAAACTATCAAACTACAACCCAGAACCCATGAATCTCGAAGACAGTTGTATAAAAATGTAGCTTATGAGGGGTGACAATGGGATTGGGAAAGCCATAAGGACCACACTCCACTTTGTCTAGTTTAGGGATGGATGAGTAGAAAAATAGGGGAAGGAAACAAACAGACAAAGGTACCCAGTGTTCTTTTTTACTTCAATTGCTCTTTTTCACTCTAATTATTATTCTTGTTTTTTTTGTGTGTGTGCTAATGAAGGTGTCAGGGATTGATTTGGGTGATGAATGTACCACTATGTAATGGTACTGTAAACAATCGAAAGTACGATTTGTTTTGTATGACTGCGTGGTATGTGAATATATCTCAATAAAATGAAGATTAAAAAAAAATTTAAAAAAACAAAACAAAACAAAACAAAACTACTAGGGCTAATAAACAAATTTAGCAAAGTGGTGGAGTAGAAGATCAACATGCAAAAATCAGTATTGTTTCTATGAGCTATAATGAACAATCTGAAGAGGGAATTAAGAAAAAATCCATTTACAATAGCAACTTAAAGAATCAAATATCTGAGAATAAATGTAACCAAGGATGTAAAGGACTTATACATGGCAAACTACAAAACACTGGTAAAGTTTATCTAAGTAAATATCTAAGTAAATATCTAAGTAAATGGAATGATATTCTGTGTTTATATGTATTGAAAGGCTAATATTGTTAAGATGTCAATTCTACCCAAAGTGATTTACAGATTCAATACCATCCCAATCAAAATTCCAAAAGCCTTCTTGACAGAAATGGAAAAGCCAATCAGCAAATTTATATGGAAGAGTAAGGAGCCTCAAATGAACAAAACCATCTTAAAAAAGAAGTTGGAGGACTTAGACCTCCGATTATAAAACCTATTCCAATGCTACAGTCGTTGAAACAGCATGGTACTGGTACAAGGACAGACTCATAGACCAATGGAATCAGAGGGAGAGTTCAAAAATAATCTCTCACATCTATGGTCAAATGATTTTCAACAAAGATGTCAAGTCCACTCAATTAGGAAACAATAGTCTCTTCAACAAATGGTACAGGGAAAACTACATATAGAAGAATGACAGGTGACCCTACATTATACCATATAAAAACATTAACGCTTGATGTAGCAGAGACTTAAATATAAGAACCGGGACTTTAAAACTCCTGGAAGAAAACATAGGGTAGCATCTTCAGCACATTGTGTTAGGCAATGGTTTCCTAGAATTTACTCCCAAAGCATACAACAAAAGAAAAATAGATAAATGGTACTTCATCAAAATTAAAAATTTTGCATCAAGGAATTCATCATGAAAATAAAAAGACAACCTATGGGAGAAAATATTTGGAAACCATATACCTGATAAGGGTTTAATATCCATAATGTATAAAAATTTTGCAACTTGACACCAAAAAGACAAAAGAAATTACAAAATGGGCAAAAGACATGAATAAACATTTCTCCAAAAAAGATATACAAATGGCTGAAAAACACATGCAAAAGTGTTCAACATTATTAGCTATTAGAGAAATGCAAATCAAAACCACAATGAGATGCTATTATACATCACTCTACTGGATACTGTTTATAAAATGGAAAATAATAAGTGTTGTAGAAGAAGCATAGAAATAGAAGCACTCATTCATCATTGGTGGGAATGTAAAATGGTGCAGTTTCTTGGTTCTTCAAAAAGTTAAGTATGAAACTACCATGTGATCTGGTACTCCCACTTCTAGATACATACCAAAAAGAACTGAAAGCGGGGACTCAGAGATATTTGGACACCAATGTTCATAGTGGCCTTATTCATGGTTGTCAAAGGATGGAAGCAACTGAAGCTTCCATCAACAGATGAATGGATAAACAAAATGAGATATATACATACAATGGACTATTAATCAGGAGGGGAAAGGAATGAAGTTCTGATATATGCGACAACATAGAAGAACCTTGAAGACATCCCACTGAGTGATATAAGTGAGACACAACAGGAGAAATATTGCATAATCTCACTGTTATGAAATAATTAGAATAAGCAAATTCATAGAGTCAGAAACTAGAATACAAGTTACCAGAGGCTGGGATTGGGATAGGGAATAGGAAATTAATACTTAATTGGTACAGAATTTGTGTTTGGGGTGATGGAAAAGTTTTGGTAATGGTGATGCTGATAGAAGCATAACATCGTAAATATAATTAACACTACTGAATTATGAATCTGAATGTGTGTAAAAGGGAAAATTTAAGATGGTATATATGTTACTAGAATAAAAATAATAATTAAAAAAAACTATAGGACTGCACAGCACAAACAGTAAACCCTAAAGTAATCTATGGGCTACAGTTAATAGTACAATTATAATAATATTCTTTCAACATTGTAACAAATGTACCAGACTAATGCAAAATGTCAACAATGGGGGCAGGTAAATGGGAAGTCTATTGTTTGGTGATTTTTCTATGAACATACAACTTCTGCAATATTAAACACATACACACACACACACACACACACACACACAAGCTAGAAAACGGAAACTTCTATATGCTAAGAAAACTATAAACTAAGTCAAAAGGGAAAGGGCAAACTGGAAAATATTATTTTCAATTCATATCACAAAGGACTAATATTCTTACTATATGAAGAACTCCTAGAAATCAAAAAAGAAAATCTCAACTAACCAATACAAAAATTATTAAAGTGTCTGAATAAATAGATCACAGAAAGAGAAATACAAATCATACTTAAATTATGAAAAGAGGCTCAGCCTCCCTCATAATAAATAAATCCAAATTAAAATTACAATGATACATAATTTTTTGATCTAACATGCTGGCAAAAGTACAAAAATTTGACAATCCAATTTGGCAAAAGGGTGGGGAAACAAGTCTTCTCATATAAATTTTGATAGGTGCGTAATTGGTATAACCTTTACAGACAGACAATCATACCGAAATTACAGATGGATATATAGTTTGGCCCAGTATTCATTGGTACAATAACAATTTACCAATCATTATAACTATAACTTCAGTTATAGTTGCATATTTGCATGAGATTTACAATCACAAAAGATGAAAAATATTAATGCACAGGAGATTGACTAAACAAATACAGTTTTTCCATTTCATGGAATACTATGCAGCCATGAAAAGAATACATGCTGATTTTGAGGGGCCTTCAAGATAGATTAAGTGAAAAAATTCAACACTGTGTGAAGTGTGTTCTCTTTTATATTAAAAAGGGATGAAAATATAAAATTGTACTTGTGTTTGCATAAAGAAACTGGAAAAATACACAAAAGCTATTAAGAGGGTCTATTATTTGGGGTGAATGTAGAGCATCGTTCATTGTTTATAAATGTTTATGTACTGCTCCTACAGGAGATTCTAAGCAGCTCCCAACTAAGATTATGACTCCAGCCGGGAATCACTGTATCTGTAACTAACAATCAAGTAAACTTTTTTTCCAGTTTTACTCTCCATAGTGTATTGTAAAGAAGTAGTAGATAATTCATGGTGACCCCCAAATATAAATGTATACTGTAGGATTGAATATGCTTTTCAAAGTGTACATGCATCTCCTCCTTCCCAGATCTGAAATGATCTGTCCTCCACACACATATCATCCGCCACCTCACCCTCAGAACAGCTGAGTCATGGGCAGAAATCAACTGAGTCCAGTTCATGGTCAACTGTGCGAGATTCTGCACATAAGAGGTACAAGTAAGGTGTCTTCATTCCAAGAGGTGTGTAGTGTCTTTCCTACGGCATGGATGCCAGGGCTGCTCTGGCAACTTGGGCGCCAACTGACACTTTGAGAGAATGAGGACTTAGCATCCCAGCAGTGCACGGTGTCATTTTCACAGAGGCACCGTCGGCCCACGGGGTGACCCGGCTACCTCGATGGGCTTCTCATGAGAAGAACGTCACCAGGGATGAGCAGAGCTCAGGACCAGGGACAGAGACGAAGCTGTGAAAGCTCACGAGCCGACACTTGGGATCATCCGGAATTATGAGGGAGGTTGGTTTCTGGGGGCAGGCGACCCTACACAAGTATGTAATGGGCCTGAGAAAAAAGTTGTAAATGAATGAAATCTTCCTCCTTTTGTATACAATGAGATCTGGACATTTTGTATACAACAAAAGTTGTAAATGAATGAAATCTTCCTCCCTCCTCATTTGTCACCCAAATCAATGAGATCTGGACATATTTGTATACAAGGATAGAAAAAGTAAAAACAACTGGAATTGCCAATGCTTGGCACTGGTTTAATACATGAGCTATCCAGGATGCAATTTATGCAGCCCTCAGAATCATGTTCTCCAGGGATTATTTTATTATGCGGGATATTGTTAATATATTTTGGTATCATTTATGGCTCTCTGGTTGGAAAAAACACAGAATAAAGATTTGGACAGAACTTAAGCAAAAAAGAGAATATATTGGTGCAATATGGAGAAGCTTATGAAATTTAAGGAAAACTTCAAGGACATCAGGAAGCAGGGCTGTGAAGGAGATGCCAAGGAACTGATGGACTTCTCCATCTGACATGGTCAGAATGAAACACTTCCCACAGCGTTGCATCTTTATTCATTCCTGGAAGAAGTATTTTTCGCTTAACTTGCATCTTAAGCAAACCCTTAGCTGGAGGAGGGGAGGACCCTCTAAAGTTGCATACAATGGGAAGGGTAGGCTCCCAAAGGATATTTGGGGCATTGATTTCAAGAAGGAAATGTGTCTGTGTGTGTGGGTGTGTGTGCATATCACAACACCTGGTTAAAATCACAGTTTCACTGTTGACCAGCTGGGCAACCTTGGGCAAGTTACTTAACCTCTCTGTGTTTCACTTCTCTGTAACATGGCCATAATAATAGCACCAATTTCACAGGATTATTGATATTATTTAATTGAGTTGTTATTAAGTGAATTACTAAGTGTAGAACACTCAGAATAGAAACTGGTCCACAGCTCAACCAAGGACTCAATAAATGCTTGGTATTTTCAGTAGCTATTGTTGTGTTACAATGAGCATATATGTTTTTGGTGTCAGGACTGGCACTTTCTTCAATGGGCATGGTACCAGGAGTTCGGATGG
This sequence comes from Choloepus didactylus, assembly GCF_015220235.1. Classification (NCBI taxonomy): domain Eukaryota; kingdom Metazoa; phylum Chordata; class Mammalia; order Pilosa; family Megalonychidae; genus Choloepus; species Choloepus didactylus. Next base: position 16,325,574 of record NC_051322.1, on the reverse strand, counting down.
CCAATCTAATTTGCAATAATTTAGGAGCTTTTATCCCTAGTAAATGTAAGAGAAGCTTGGAAACAAGCCATACACGATCACAGAGTCATGCATGGAACCCAGGCTCATAGGAGTCATGTCACCCACATCGCTGACAACAACGGTGGCGGGTAGTTAGGAGAGGTGCGAGAGGCCCCCACCACTATGAACTTTATCCCTAATTCAAACAATTTCATAGCCCCCAGACTCCCTCCCTCTCTATGAGCTGTTGGCAGTTTTGAAACACAGCATTTGCCCGAGACCACTGACCCGGGTACTCCTTGCTTAAAGGGGTTGGTCTCCACCGCCAGTGTTAACAGAACAAACAAAGGCTGTGATTGCATCGATCCCACAGTGAAGTAGGGAAAGATAAAGGTAGAGTATTCTAACACGTTAGGCTGTTGCCGAGTGGCTGTGTTTAATCAATAGGGACAGGCAGGCTGGGGGACTTCTGCGCTACAGCTCAACCCTAGAAAGACCCGCGGCCAAAGGAGACAACAGAACAGTGTGCGTTTCTGCCCCCAGCCGGGGCATCAACAGCTCGAGAGCAGAGCTCCGAATCCTGCCTGATTATTCACCCTTGCTAAAGCCTTCCCCTGGCTAGTTTTTAAAATGAGGCCTTGGGGTCCAGGCCTTTCCACCGTCTCTTCTAAAGAAGGAAGATGTATCTGTACTTGGCCTCCCCTCCGGGTGTCTAACCGCTGCAATCAGCTTCTGCGCCCACCACCCGCTCCAAGCTGCTTTCCAGCGTCACAAGACTGAGCCCTGCTGGGGCATTTTCTATGATGATCACAGTTTCCTATTTGAGCTACCATTTTCTCCTTTGCTGCTGTGATCCTGTAGTATTCTTGTTTTCCTCCTTTCTTGCTGGCTGCTCCTTCCCAGCCACATTTTCTGACTCCTCTTGATGGACGAGCCATGTCGAGGAAGCCCTGGGCACCCTCTTACCCCTGCTGCCTGCGTGCTCACTCATGATCGCATCTGTTTTCGGGATTTCCATACCCCCTACACTGCCCACTTTCACATTTCATCCCCATCCCCTCCTTCAACCTGAAGCTCCTGGTAGCCAGACACCTGCAGGCAACGCCCCCTCCCCTCCCTGCCGCACAGTGTGACAAAGAGAATCCGCTAAACCAGCCCCAAGCCGAGCGCCTCATTTCCCACCTGCGCCTCGGCAATAGCTCTGCATGGGCTCCCGCTTTCTGTTTTGTCCTGCTGAATCCATCTCTCCTGTGGCAGCCAAAATACTCTTTCTGGAGCCTAAATCTCCCGTTCAAACATTTCTGTGGCATCCAACGGCTATCCCCATAGATTCCAAGCTCTTGCCTGGCCCCAGACCTCCTCTCTGAGTCCATCTCCACCTGCCTCCCTCATCACATGCTAGCCAAGCCACCTCCTTTCTGATCCGCAAATGCACCAAGCTCGTTCTTTTTGCTTTCAAAGGCTCTCGGCCTTTGAACTTGTTGATTCCATTTGGAACGCTGTCCCCTCTGACCTTTGCCCCCTGGCTGCTCAGAAAGGCTGTCCCAGGACAATCTATCAAAGCTGGACAAGCAGCCCTCTGTGATTCTGCCCTTGGTGGTTTATTCAGAGCATTCATCCATGCCAAGAATATCGCATGTACTGATTTTATTGTTTCCATGTTTATCATCCACCCCTCTCCCCCAATACTGTTAACTCTGCCAGAGCAGAGACTCTCGCATTCAGTTGCTAGGGCTGCCATAAAAAGTACTGCAAACTAGGGGCTTAAAACAAGAGGAATTATTATCTCACAGCTCTGGGGAGAGAAGTTGTTCTGGAAGGGAGAAGTCAGAAATCAAGGTGTCCGCAGGCCAGGCTCCCTCTGAAGGCTGCAGGGGAGTTGCCAGCAATCCTCTGAACTCCTTGGCTTGTGGCCACAACCCTGCAATTTCTGCCCCTGTCTTCTCTGTGTGTGTGTCTCCCAATCGCTCTCTCCTAGCAGGACACCAGTCATGGATTTTAGGGCCCACCCTAGTCCAGGATGACCCCATCCGAATTGATTATATCTGCAAAGACTATTTCCAAGAAAGGTCCTGGAGCTTAGGCCTTGAGCCTATCTTAATGAGGAATTACAGTTCAACCGAGGACACTGCTGGGCACTGAGCACTAGGTGAGACGCCTGCCTGCTCACCTGGAACACTTTCTCCCCTCTGCCCCCTTGCATCAATGCAGGTGGCAACTTTGCAGCAGGGCACTGAGGAAAGGCGGGATGTTGACTGTACGTAGTTGAAATATTTCGAATGCATAAATCTGTATTGTGCGGCAGGGCTTAAAGCACTGAACACTGTTTCCAGGTACTCTCGGTTACTCCTAATTTTGTTGCTGGGCCTTTCCTGAAGGGTTTTCTTCCTGTTTGTCTACTTTTCTTCCACTCTTCAGGCCCCCAAATCAAGTCTTCTTCTGTTTGGGTCTTGGTAATGCGCAGCTCTGCTTCTGATTAAAACAAACAAACAAACAAAACAAAAAACAAAAAACAAAAAACAAAAAAACAAAAAACCCCACCCAGTTATTGTTAATGCAGCCACCTCCCTCAGCTCCTCACCTGTTGTCTGCTCTCCTCATTTCCAGGCTGACTCTGTTCCTCTGGTGTTTTACCAACACTCTACGTCCACAGTGGGGATTCTGCTTTACTCTTTCTTTTCATTGGTTTCTTTCCTCAGCCTCCTTAGCCTTTGGCTGCCACTTGTTTTTCTGACACAGACTCATTGATCCTTTGTTTTCCACCCTCTGAAGACTTCACCATGCATGTCTGAATTTTAAAATCAACCCATCAACTTCCATTCCAGCATCAAAAAAAAAAAAAAAGAATCTTACTAGATGTTTAGAAAAAAAATTAGAACTAAATTATTACAATGTTGATAGATTTTTCTCACAAAAAGGTGACATTGCGGGTGATCTCAACTTTTTCTTTCTTTTATTCTTTCTTTCAGAGGAGTCTATCTTTTAAAATAGCTTTCCCTCAAATAAATGTCTGATGGACATTGTGGGTTCTGCGACCTGGGGGAAGTTGCCCAATGTCAGTCCCTTTGGGCAGGGTGGTTGAGTGATTGGAAATGACTCACTGAACTCTAACTCTGTCCCATGCACCATACTAGGTGCCTTGGTTGTGTTGTTTAATTTAAGCCATCAACTCTGCACTATTGCCACTATTATCCCCAGTTAGCAGAAGATGAAAGTTAAATTTACAAGAGTATGTAAGTTAACAATTATTACACAGCTAGGAAGTAGTGGAGCTGGGATTCGAACTGAGACCTGGCAGTTCTAAAAGTCCATTTCTCCTCATTTAGCATGTCCTCTTTGTTCAGAAACACATTTTAAGGAAGTACAGTATTTATACTGACTGAATATAGTATGCCCTCAATGAATATTTAATAGGTTGGGTATAACTGAATTCACTTTTTTTGGTGTAAAGAGATAATTGTTCTTCTGAAATCATTGTATCATCTTTTCATTCCTCTGATCAATGGACTGTCAGTGTTTTCCCACCACAAATAATTCAAGCCTCTTATCCTGGCAATCCAGTCTTGGGTCAGTGAACTTCCAGCCTGTGCCAGACCAGAGCCTCCATTGTTCCACCATTGCCCCTTTGCTGCCTCCTCCCTCTTTACTAAAAGCTCTTGTCCCAGGACTTCTGAGAGTCCTCCTTTCTGTCATCCCAACTAGCATTTGGCCTTCACGACTTTGCTTTCCTAATTTCCTAAGTCCTCATCAATACCTCCCTTCTCTGAAATCCTGCTATGTTTTCTGTTTGTGCTGCCTATCTGCAACTTGAAAAGTGGTTATTATTTTTTATTCAACTTTAACATATGGGAATATTACATTTACAATAATGGGGGTTATTTATCATTTCTTAGTATCTCTGGGATCTGGCACTTAAACGAAGCTAACTAGCTAACTGAAAGTTTTAAGGCTTTGGACAATGATAAGTCATTTTGGATATAACACACTGGAACAGGAGGAGTAAGCCAGCAAAGCTGTGAGTGCCCCCTACCCCCCATGGCCTGGGTGGACTAAAACATACATTATATTTCTTTGTATCTTCAGTGTCCCAGCATGCTGCCTGAAAAAGAGCAAGTGGTCAATAATATTCATTGAATTCAACTCAATTAAGGATAATTTTGTGGAGAAGGTGACTATCCAGAGCTGTTTGAATAATACAAAAGAAGATCTGATAGCCTCTTAGCAAATAAATGACATTCCAAGCACATTATTTCTTTCTAGCATGTTTTAAAAAGGAATAAAAAGGTGGGGAAAAAAAAGTAGAAGCAAGTGGCTGGATGAAAAACCCAAGTGACATAAATTTTAAATTGCCAGAGAAAGAATTATAGGAACTTTCCATATCTGCAATAATTTAGTCACATCATTTCAACTTTGCCTTCAGAACAATGTTGTTGGATGGCTCGATTTACGTTTTCATCTTAGGGAATCTCAAGTGGAAATATTTAGTGGAGATATAAAATGCAAGAATGCATCTGTTTTGGTTTCCCAGCTACTAAAGCAAGTACCATGCAAAGGATTGGCTTAAACAACGGAAATTTATTGGCTCATAGTTTTGAGGCTAGAAGAAGTCCAAAGTAGAGGCATCTGCAAGTCAATGCCATCACTCTGAAGGTGGCGGTGTCCTGCGTGTTGGTGTTCTGGGGCTGGCTGCCCAAGATCCTTGGTCCTTGGCTTTCATATGGTAATGCACATTGCCAGCCTCTTCTCCCTTCTATTCTGGGTTCTGTTGGCTTCTGGCTTCTCTATAAGGCCTCTAGTAATAGGATTAAGACCCCTCCTGATTCAGTTGGGTCACACCTTAACTCAAGTAACTTCATCAAAAGGTCCTATTTACAATGGGTTTGCACCCACTGGAATGGATTAAGATTATGAATGTGTTTTTTTTCAGGGTGGGGGTACATAACTCCACACCACCACATCTCAAAAAATATATTATTTTATTCCCGTAAATAGAATTCACAGTTCTTTAGACAGCATCTCAATATAAGAATGCAGTAAAAATCAGATGAGATTTCCAGTTTCATACTTAGTTTTCACCAAAACAGGCTTATAATTGCTCTGCTAGGTTTTACGTAAGGAGACAAACAATCATGTTCAAAAGGCATTTATTTTTCATAGAAGTAACTGGGAAACAAACAATAGTACAGGCATAATGTCATTGATATTGAAAATCTAGGTAGAATATAATTGCTCAAATACTGTTTGATGATGTTTTAAACAGGAATTATGAACAAAAGATCAGGCAAAAATATTAAATATGACTTAGAAAGTTTAGAAATATATAAAACATGTATGCACATACACTACGAGTTAAACTAGAATCCCAGAATATTAGAATTGAAAAGGATGCCACAGATGGAGAAACAGACCAGAGATGAAAATATTTTGCCCAAAGCAGCCCACACAGGGCTGAGACTGGATCCAAAAAGAAAGCATTTCAGAACAATTCTATTTGGAGCACAAAGCCACAGTTACAGATTTTCATAATGCCTCATAAATACTGAATGCAAAGAAATAATGTCTCTTTTCTTTGTTTTCTAGATTTTTCCCCTCTGCTTTGTGAAATATAAAGATTAAGGCCAACTATGTATATTACAGTGTGAGCTCCTTGAGGTCAGGAGCTGTGTACTCTTATTTCTATCTTCATCTCCAGTGCCCAAGCATCAGAATAGAGGTTAGAGCTAGTAGTCATTGACTGCTCACCATGCTCATTACCCTAACTACCAGGTGCATACATTCACAAGTATAAACCTCAGAGCAGCCTACAGTGGTTTAAGGAGCTATTACTCTCCCATTTAACAAACAATAAGGTAACTGAATCCCATTCTGCAGGGCAAAGCAACATGCCCAGGCACAGCTAGGAATCTAATGCAGGTAGTCCATCTCCAAAAACTATGCTCAGAAGTCTATACTGTGGAGGCAGTTACTAAATGTTTGCTGATTAAATGAATGAGTACCTGGAAATGCAGTATTTCTCTAGGGTTTATGGGCATATACAAAATTAGTTCTCCTTAATATACTGACTTAAATCCAATTTTTTAAATCATGCTATAAAATTTTTATTTTGAAATCATTTCAAACTTACAAGAAGGTTGCAAAAAGAATACAAAAGCCATTCAGAGAATTCCAAAATACTTTTCACCCCCAGATACCTGGATCCACCAACTTTCAACATTTTGCCACATTTGATATATCACTCTATCTATCCATCCACCCATTTACCTATTTATTTTCTAGACATTTTAGAGTAGGTTGTATACCTCATACTCCTTGAACACTTAACACTTCCATGTACATTTCCTGACAACAAGGATATCCACTTATAGAACCACCTAAATTGCAGTTATCAAGTTCAAGAACTTTAACATTGCTATAAAGCTTTTACTCTATGTTCCACTTTTTTCATACGTCCCAATAACTTCTTTTGAGCCTTTCTTCCCTGTTATTAGATCCAGTCCAGGATCATGTATCGCATTTAATTGACATTGTCTCTTTAGTTGCTCTTTTTCTTTTTTAAATTGTGGAAACATATATATAAAACATAAACTTTCCCATCTCAATCCCTCCTAAGCTACACCACTCAGTGGGTAAATCCAATTTTAAAAACCTTTTGCAACCCAATGTTTTCAGCAGCTGTTCAACTCTATAAAAGATGAGTTCGTTCTTCCTTGAAAATCCACTGTGAGTATCTAACAAGTAAAACAAAGGCACCCAAGACAACTTTTTGCAGCTCAGTGGCTCAGTTCCCTTCGTTCAGTAATAACTGTGTGGGTAAGCTTTCGCAGTGCTAACTTTGATCAAAATATCTGTTTATGAATATCCTACTCTGGGAAACTGTGTCAGCCACTTTGCTAGGTGACCTTAATTTCCCCTCCACACTTTAAATAAGAAATTTGCCAGTAATTCTGAAATTGTAGGGAGTTTTCTGTCTAATCACTCCTTCTCGACCCAGGGAATGGTCAGCTTTGCAGGAGAGCCAGTTTGGGGGCTGTAACCCTCAGGTTCAAGCAGAAGGGAAGAAAGCCGCGACAAAACAATTCCTGCTGATAAAGGAGCTTCCTATCATTACCCAGTTAAGTGGACAGACGCACTGACGGGTGGCCTAGGGTTCCATGGGCAGCTGGGGATTGTGACCAGAAACGACTCCTGGTCTCCTTTTAAAACATCAAATGACCAGCTCTTCCAGTCGTGCTGGGTCCCTTTTGCTCATATTTAAACATTTCAAACCTAACTACCATAGAGGCCAGTAGGAGTCTTTGGCTTTCAAATGAATAGCTGTTCCCAGTCCAGAGGAGAGGCCTCTTAGAGAAAGGTTGAAAGAAAAAGTTAAGCTCTACTTCATAAAGGGCAAGCCACTTACCTCAAGTGCAGATGGATGCTATGGTTCTTTTCCAAGGCCTTGCAGGTGTGAAGCCTTCAGGGTAAAGTGAAGTCAACAGGCTCTTGGAGTTTATTCAAGTGGAAGTTCCTTCCCTTTTTCCTAGGAGCAGGAAGACTGCTGACAATGGCTCACGTGTAAATCCAGACAGTCAGTAGATCAGGGCTTGTTAATCGAGGTCAGTAGATGGGGCTTGTTAATTAGACAAAGTATAAGGTGATCCAGAGATCTAAACTATTCTGCAGATATTATATGCCATTGTCATTATTCCATTCAGAGTGACAGCAAAATTTTGGAGTTTTACTGGTTACCTGGTGACCTCAAACAATGCAGATGATTTCTCTGGGACTTACTTTTCTCGACTTATAATATGAAGAAGTGCATCTTTATATTCCTGGCTTTCTGATTCTGTGAAATGTGACACGAAATCAAAGGGCATGCAGCAGAAAGGAGAGTCAGGAACTGCAGCCTAACAGTGCCACCACCGGCTCCTTGGTGAGCTCAGTGACATAGAACAAGATATTGAAACTCCAACTCTCTGTTTCCCAAATTGTAAAATAAAGATATTCATACTCATCTCCAGATCTGTTGTGATAATTACCTGAGATAGTGTACATAAAGTGATCAATCTATACCTGTTTATAAATGGCAAATTTTATCATATTCTCTTTATATGTCTAATTGCTCCCTCTAGACCCAGGGAGATGGTCCACGTTGTAGGAGAACCAGTTGCTGAGTTGTGGTCCTCAGGTTTTATTAGAAGATTTCAGAATTTCAGATTTTTTAGAATTCAATTTTGACTAGCTTGTAACATAGTGCCTGGCTGGCTCATGGCCCCATAAACAGATGGTCATTGAAGGAATGCATGAGTAAAGGAATTAGTGAATGAATGAATGAATGCTAGGTCTGCACAATGCTCTTCAAGTGCTTGACCCAGCAGCTGCCACGCTCTAGCAATATGCCTGTGACCTAATTATTAATTTAAACCTATTTTAAAATATTAATTCAGTCTTTCAACAAAGAACATTTTATATAAAGATATTCCTTCAGATTTACTCTATTAATTTATCCCCCATAGGAAGTCTATAAAATATAAATTATTGTCCTATTATACAGTTAAGGAAAGTGAGACTCAGAGAAATTAAGGAATTTTTTCCAAGGTCACTCAGGCAGGAACTAGCAAAACCAGGATTTGAAGCTTGGAGTGTCTAACTCCAAAGTCACCTATATTGATCACAACCCTACATTGTATGTCCTAGAGTGAACTCTGAAGGTGCTCCACACTAGTAAGAGGATGAAGACAGGTACACACCTCACTATGGCCTATGTGAGTGCAGGGAAGGGTGGCTTCTAGCAGGTACTAGGTAGATTGCCAGGTCATCTTTACACGTTTGCTGGACTTTGGGCTTGCCTTTCAAAGTTGGGCAAATTTTTGACAGGGAGATCACGAAAGCAGAGGGGATTTTAGACCAAGAAACCGTAAGAAATGGCATGAAGACTGATGTTTGCTCACACAATACCCAATAATTGGTTTTAATTGGAGCACAGAGTATGATGTGGAAAAGAGCTGTTGAGAAGGCTGAAAAGGGAAATTAAGTCTGGAATTCAGACCAAGGATTTTTTTATTTTATTTAAAATACAGAGAAATGCTACTTATGATATTAAGCCAGTGAATGATCTGTGTGAGCAGGTTTGGAAGGCCGATCTGGCTAGAGTGTGAAGGACAAGCAGGAAAGTAGTAAACTGTAGGGGGGGAAGTCAAGTTAAGAAGCAGTTGCAGTCATTCTGATGACAGGAAAAGAGAACACACCTTGGTTAAGTACCTGGTAGGTAAAGGTGCTGCCCTACATAGTTTAATCACATTTACGCCATTATTAGTCCTGACAACAATCTAACAAGGACATATTGACTCAGTTTTACAGATGAAGGCACTGAGTCTCAGGAACTGTAATGGTCAAATAGTTGGGGACAAAAGCAGGGTTGGATTCCAGGGATCTCTCTCCAAAGACCACTGGATTAAGTAATATTCTTGGTTGCCAGTGACCTGATTCCAGAGCCAATCCACGGGAAGGATGGGGACAGGGGTGCAATGGAACATGAGAGACCCCGAGAGCCAATGGTTTGAAGACTGCCAGATTGTGCTTCTCTCTGCATGTTAGAATCATTTTCTCTCATTGAAGATCCACTTTCTCAAATACCTAGTAATCATGGCTATCAGCAATACCCAAATTTTATATCTTATCTTATTAGCCACTAGAGAAATACTAAGCTGATAAATCTTTTCCAAAATTCTTGTGGGAAAGGAATAATAATTACCTAGCTTAGGTCTCTTATCTATCTTTAGACTGCTCAGCTCTAGCAAGAGTATGGTATGGTTTGAGAAGAACCCGTTGATTGGGCACCCAGTCTTGAGGTTGGGGGATATGGTTACATTTAGCTAATACGGAATCTCCATCAAAAAATATGTGAATGGTAAGAAGGTAGTTTCCAAAAAATAAAACTGTGGGGGAGTAGCTGCTTTGGGCAAATCATAGCATTGTTCATCAGTTCATGCCTTCTCTTTCCATTAAAAAATCCCTTTGAACTGAACTTCAATGGCCTGGATCACAGGAGCCCCAGAAAGAATGGAAAGCAGAAGCCAGTCACACTCCGAAGCACAGGTCTTACCATGAACACTTCCTAACAGTCCGTATTTGTAAAAAGGTGCCCCAAAAGGCTGTTAAAGTGGTTTTTCAACATTAAATGGGCTTTTCAACTATTGAATTCCTGGTGTTAGTTGGTCATTTCACGATGTTTCCTTATATGAGCAATAGATGCAAAATCATGAAATTTTTAAAATAATGTGATCGACAATACAGACAACCCCAAGCCATAATAAAATGGTGGCACTCTTACCTGTCTATCAGAGATGGTGATCATCTAGCTGCTTTGATGAAAGGGAGCATACTTTTTCCTTTTGTTCCTACATATGTTATCCTTTGCGAATAAGTTTACAAAAGATGAGATAATCAAGATACCAAAACTTATTTATCTGCATGAAACATGTTACCCAGGCAACCCAAAAATGCATTCAAAATCAGTTTTACAAAGAAGTTAAAAATGTTTTCTTTCAGACCACTTAAAGATCATTCCATCCTGTCTAGAAGATTCTTTAATAATTATCTAACACATTTACAGAGTTTTACAGTGCATTGTATTCTCACATGTATCATTCCATTTGAGATTCACATCAACTCTGCAAGGTAGCCAGGGATGACATTCTATTTCTGTTTTTGCAGATGATGAAATTGAGGTTCAGAAGAAGTGATTTTCCAACTTTCACAGTGTATAGATCATAATTCTTAGTTGCAAAAATCAGAACTCCATTTCATTATTAGGAAGGAAAGGAATGTGTTAACAGATATTGGGCTATTTTTAGAATCTCTGATTTGGCTGAAGACCCAGGCTTGATGAAGAGGTAGCTACAACATTGCCTAAATTACACCCAAGAATGGCTCCAGTGAAGACAGCACTGTTATTACTGATGGACACAGATGCCATGTCTACCACCTGTGACACTGGGCAGGAGACAACACTGCTGAGGCCTGATCAATGCCTTCTCTGCGAGCTCAATGTCTTCAATGCCATCCCTGCCAGAATCCATCTGTGCCTTACCTGCCTCTGCAAATCAGTCACCTCTGAATGAGTGGGCATATTTAAGTGGCCATGCTGACTGCATCCTTGTTTCTAGGGCAACCAGTCTTTCTGATTTGCCCAGGACTGTCCCGGTTTGAGCACTGAAAGACCTGCCTCCCAGGAAACTCCTCAGTCTTGGGCCAACAGGGATGACTGTCCCCTTACCTAACCCTAGCTCTAAGCAAGGCCTTTTACACAAGTTTCTACCACCTCTGAGGTAGATAATTCCTTAAAACACACCAGAAGCACTCAACCGTAGAAGGCTAACAAAAAAGAGCAACAAATGCCAATACCCATAAGTGATGAGCAATTCACTTCTCACTAAATTGCAAAAGGAACTAAAGTATTAGAAAAAAAATTCATTATTGATTCAATGGGTGTCTTAGTTTGCCAGTTCTGCTCCAACAGATGCCGTACAATGCTTGACCTAAACAACAACAATTTATTGTTTTATGGTTTTGGAGGCTCGAAGTCCAAAGGCAAGGTGTCAGCAGAATCATGCTTTCTCCAAAGCCTGCAGCAGTCTGGTGTGGATGGCTGGCAATCCACAATGATCTCCACCTCCGTCACATGGCCATCTGGGTCCTTCTGGGTCCTTCTGGCTCCTATTCAGTTATCTGTGTCTCTGTTTAGATTTCCCCTCCTGATAAGGACACTGGTAATATTAGATGGAGGCCCATCGTCAATCAGTTTGGCCTCACCTTAACTAATAATACCTTCAAAGATTCTACCTTCAAAAAATGAGTTCATATCCACATCTTTGTGGGGGGCATAGTTCAGTCCTTGACAGTGGGCATCTTCTTTTGTTCTTTTGGACAAGTACAGGTCATATCCACCCAATCTCAGTGATTGGTCCGTGGATAGTCATGAAACTCAAGCCAGGATGATCCCAGGTTATATGCATTCTCCAGGATAGGATTAAGAAAAGCAAGAGTGGTTAGTATCTGGGTTTCTTGCTTTGCCTTCAACAAGGAAGAAGCCAGAAAGCTCTTAACAGGGTAACTGAATGAGGTCAATTTACGGAGAGGAGCAGAGCCAAGTGCAGAGAGTTGAAAGCAAGAGAGGAAAAGAACCAGAGAGAGAGAGAGAGAGAGAGAGAGAGAGAGAGAGAGAGAGAGAGAGAGAGAGAGAGAGAGAGAGAAAGAAAGAAAGAGAAAGAATGGGAGAATGAGAGAGTTAGAGAGAAGTGATGATGATCTGGGAGTCTCTGAAACAAGCTTAGCTCCTAGCATTGCCCATTATGCACCTTAATAAAGTCCAATTTTGCTTAAGCTCAGGTGGGTTGACTTTGCGGCCCTTATCACCAATAGAATCCCTAACTGCAGGGTTTTCTTTCTTCCGAGGGTTTGGAAGAAACACAGCCTGAGTATGTAACTCCGTGGAAACAATTAGAATTGTTAGGAGTATGTGAAACGCGGGCTCATGGCACACAAATTATCATCTCCTTTAAAATATGCATTTGCGTGGTTTATTACTTAGAGGATGTCAATAATTTGGTTGCTTCTATATTTATTTTTTCCCAGTTAAGTTGTCTTATCACCAGCCTGTTATATATTCCATTTTATAAATACCTATATTTGCGTGTTTCTTCATATTTCATATGAAGTGTCAAATCCTTTTCATAATTTCTTAAAAATTTATTCCAGCATATATTTCAATATTATTTGCTCTACAGGGATAACTTTTCTGATTAATGTTTGTTTCTCATTTTGGGTCTAATGCCAATGGTCTATCTTGTGCTGCCCAAATCTCCAAGGTTCTATCACTGGGTGCTTTCTTTTTGGCATTGCATTTTTCCTGAGTGGATGGTAGTGCTCAGGATCAAAGACTTTCTGCTGGTCTACTGGAAGCCCAGAAAGCAAAAACGAGGAAAGTTAATACATTTTATTAACAAACACTAGCATCACCTATTTGGCTTGACCATTTTAAGAACCTTACAGTCAGATTTCCACATAAAAGCTGCTGGATGCATGATGTACCAGTGGATAATCAGGCATAGAATTTGTGAGGAAAACCAGTATCCCCCAAGTTTCTGTCCCAGATAAGGAAGCTCACTGCTATTGTTAAATTGTACACTCAGACCAGAGAGGGAGAGGCCTTTAGATCATTGGTGCACTTACAAGCTCCTGGTTGGTCAGTCCAGTGCCATGGGGGTCCCCTTCCCCAACCTGGCTCTCCAGCCCCCTAATATTGCCTGCTTCTTGCTCAAGCCACTGATTATCATTCAAAAGAGGAGTAGATGAGCGATAGTGAACTCAAGGCGTGGTTGCTTCCCCTGCAACTCAGAGAACGCCTTCAGCTTGTGCACCATTCCCCAGGACTCATAGGTGAAGCTTGAGGTCATGAATGTACAACATTTAGGTGTCCATAAAACCCCAGGATTAGCAGCACACTTTCCCTTCTTAGGACATGTGCTGGTTTGAAACTGTTTTGGACCCCAGAAGAGCCATGATCTTTTAACCCAATCTTGTTGGGTGAAGCCTTTTGATTGAAGGTTTCCATGGAGATGTGACTTACTCGACTGTGGGTGAGAACTTTGCTTAATTTATTTCCATGAAGGTGTGGCCCCACCCATTCAGGGTGGGTCTTGATAAATTCCCTGGAGTATATAAGAGAGCTCAAGAGCCGACACCTACGCTGATGCTTGGAGATGCTTGGAAATGCATACAGAAGGATGTTGGGAGATGCTAAGCTAAGAGATGAGGCCCAGAGTTTGTCCCAGAGAAGCTGGACCCCCAGATGCTTAGAGAGAAACTCCCTGGGAGAAAGAAGCAGGGATGCACAGCTGCTGAGAGAGAGGAAAGAAGACAGAAACCCAGAGACATTTTGGAAAAAGCCATTTTGAAACACAACCAGGGAGAAAAGATCCAGCAGATGCCAGCCATTTGCCTTACCAGCTGACAGAGGTGTTCTGGACACCATCAACCTTTCTTCAATGAAGGTATCCTCTTGTTGCTGCCTTAGTATGGACCCTTCCATAGTCTTAGAACTATAAATTTGTAATCTAATAAATCTCCTTTATAAAAGCCAATCCATTTCTGGTATTTTGCATAAGGGCAGCTTTAGCAAACAGGAGCAGGACACTTACATGAAAGTGTAATTTTTGCATCCCACCAGGTATTTCTTAAGTCTGAAAACATGATGACATCCCATCCTGTTTCCATGCATTGTCAAGTGAAAAACAAACCCATGTACATTTCCTTTCTTCCCACCACTGACAGACCGCTTTAAAGAAACATCCACATATATTTTCTCCCCTCTTGAAAACCATACCTGTACCTGGGAATTTCATTCCCTCACAAAGAAGAAAAACAAATAAAGCAGTTCTGTTGAAGTTTCCAAATATAATGGTCATTAGTTCTTGCCCTATATTGAATTATGGAGGACCCTCTACCGGAAATCTGGAAACTCTTTTTTTTTTTTTCCTTTTTTGCCTTATTTTTCTGATTCTCCATTTGTGTCTCTGTGTATCTTCCTCTACTGCGGTCGCGGTTACTGCTTCTGGGAGGAGTGGCGGCCGGTAGCGGAGCCCTCAGCTCTCGGGGCTGCTTAAAGGGTACCGGCGGCGGGGGCTCTTTCCCGGAGGCGAGGGCGAGGCGGAGGACTTGGCCAGGTCCTCGGCGGGAGGCGTGCAAGGTGTGGAGGGCGGCGATAAGGACAAGACACTCTTCATCCAGTAGGAGTATGCGCCAAAGAGATTTATTTAGGGGTGATTACAGGTTATATAGGCTGGTAAGAAGGGCAGGGCTGGAAAAGAGGTGAAGTAGCCTTAAATGGCAATACTGAAGGGAGAGGGGCTAGGATTGGTTCTGAGAGGACGCAGGAGCCGTTGCAGCGGGCGGGAGTTGTTCTGGCCACGGTGCATGCGCGCTGGCGGTGGCAGGAGTTGCCTTGGCACAGGGGAGTGTGCGGGTAAGATAAGGAAGTGGGGAAAGGGCGGTTGGGAGAAAGGCGGTTTCCTCCGGCAAGCCTCCCCTGCCCGTGACATTTTGGGTGAGGAAAAGGGAGCTGCCTTGACCTCGTTCCCCAGGCTCGGGGGGGCTGCAGAGGGCACTAACGCCCATACCTACTACCCTCCCCAGGGGGTGATATCAGGTCCCCTGGCCCAGGCCTGGTAAGTCGAGGTACAAGCTCAGTCACCCGCACTCTACCTTGTAAAACATAATTCCATGAAAGTCTTTTTTCTTCTATTTTGCATTCTTATCTTTGTTATCTACCTTGTCTATCCTGGTTATCATATGCTTCCATTATTGCAAATCTGTGAATTAACTCTGAAATGTTTATTTCCAGAACTGGCCTTCCACCAAATTCCAATTTCACTTGTTCAATTAAATATCAGATGGAGCCCCAGGATATAAGACTTGATGTCCAAAGATGAATTGATCTCTTGTCTCCTTAACCTACCCCCTACTCCCATGTCCTCTGTCTCTAGGCTACCAGCACCACCAGCTTCAACCTCACTTCCAACCCTCCAGGCACCTGGTCTTGAAACATCAAAACTAGGTTTTAACTTTCTTTGGTCCTTACATTGAATTGGTTGCCTAGTGAAGTCAGATATGCTGTCATATACTTTCTTCTTACTCTCCTCCCTCTTAAATGCTTGTAGTTCTCTATTTCTAACCTGGACTTCTGCAGGCACCCTCCCTTTCAGTGATTTTCAAGTGTGTGTTTTGGCAGAAAGTGGGGCAGTAGATTGGAGTCCCATTAAGGCATTGGCAGGGAAAAGGAGGCATTGGTGGTGTGCAAATGAGGTACTTTATCAGGCATGGCTGTGAACTGACCCTCCGTGTTCTTCTATATGGTGATTTAGGGAAGCATACAGGCCAGGGGTGCATAGAATGATCCACATGGGGGAAGAAAAACTCAGGTCCTCTATTGTCTGTGGATATCTATTCTGTTTTCAAACACAAAATGGGAAAAGCACAGAAGCTATCCTAATATTTAATGGACAGCTTGGCACTGCCACCCTCCCACCCCACACTCCACTCCCTTGCCATGTTGCCTGACTGTGCTCTGGAAGAGGGGGCAGCCAAGCCTGGGGAATGGACAGTGATGTCCTCACTTGGTCCTTCGTCAGCAGCCTAGAGAATTAGGTTCAGTTCAGGTGTACTCTCATAGCGGGCTTCATGGGTTATTTCATCCAGCGTTAACTAAGAAAACTCACAAAATTAAAGTGGGTAAAAAAATTCTGGTAGAAACCTGAAGATAATATGAATAATTAAGCACAAGCAAACAAAAAAACATGGCAAAACTGAGACTTCTCCTATTCTCAGTACAAGTTCTTTGTCATTC
This sequence comes from Choloepus didactylus, assembly GCF_015220235.1. Classification (NCBI taxonomy): domain Eukaryota; kingdom Metazoa; phylum Chordata; class Mammalia; order Pilosa; family Megalonychidae; genus Choloepus; species Choloepus didactylus. The sequence continues at coordinate 16,309,190 of NC_051322.1, read as the reverse complement.
ACACTGAGATAGAGCATAATGATAATCTAACCAGATATGACAAGAAATAGGCTTCAAACATTCTAAATTAACAGAAAGCTATTTGAAATATGGCTGTGTTTCCACTTTGGTTGAGGATAAAACTTGCCTTAAGTATATATTGTGCCTGAGGGCATGTAGCTGTCATGATTAGTAAGAGACATAAAACTATGCCTGAATAACATGATTAATTTTATATATATATAAGTGCATATAGAGAGCAAAAAGGTTGCTTTTACAATAAAAATGTAGTAAATAGATATTTGAAATATTTTATCTTTATTTAATTTCTCTATTTGAGTAAACAGTACAGTAGTACGTATGGAATCTATAAATAAATTAAATAAATATATTAAAGGTATACTTAAACTGTCTACGAAAGTATGTCATCCAAAATGTCTGGAGACAAATGTTCTTCACAACTAAGACAGCAAAACTTGTCCCAAGTAAGCAGATCAGATGGAATGCATGATTAAAATTTACATTGTTCTACATTTGGAATGAAACAATTTTTCATTAAACAATATCTTGTATTTGTTTTTAGTGAAATAAATAATTTGCTTTGAAAGTTTTAATAGAATTTTAAAAGCAGTAGAATTTTATTCTTATCAAACTGGAACATGGGTTAATAGCTGTTTGAAAAGCATTTGAGGAACAGTATTTGCAGTGGTTTTTCAGTCTGTGGGCTTTCTTCTTCACATTTGGTATACTTTTATTTTGTGAAATTTGAAAATAGGTTATTAACCAAGAGTTTAGTATTAGAGAACACACACTAAAATCAAAGAAGTAGAAACCCTAAAAGTCTAAATCTGAATTGAAAATATCATTAAGAACTCATAATATATTTTATCTTTTAACTGTGTTTGTATTCCTAGGTCCGGCCTCTGAAAAGGCTGAGAAACAATGACAGTCCAGTAGCAATAAAAATCTCTATTGTCTAGAATGTGGTTGCTAAATTCCCTGGAAAAATTTCTGATTTCAAATCTTGTAAATTAAATGTATAAGATGAGCCCAGAACATCATATTATCCTAAAAAGTAAGAATGTCATCAAAGACAAAATCAAAAGGATTCCAGAACCACTGGATTGAAACACATCAAGTATGTTAAAATCATAAACTTAAAAAGGATATGTTATACTTAAAAAACAATTTTCTTTGGTGATCTTTGGAGAATCCTAGAATTCCAACTTAATCTGAAAGCTTGTAAATAAAAAGAAATAATCAAGCAATAACTGGATCTTACTGTATATACTGTATCTCAGAATATGAAAAACTATTGAGGAGGAGAAAGTTCTTTAATTTTTTTTTCAATTGAAAGACCAGCTAAAAAGAAGGAATGACAGAACTGGAATATTAATGGAAAAATGAATACAAGTAATGATCAACAAGGTAAAAAAAAAATGGGATTTTCATAGTGCATAAATCAAGCTGAAAATTCCTAAATACTTGATTAATCTTAACAAAGGACAACCAGATTCTTTCTTCATTGTGATGGGATTGAAGCAGAAGTACACAACATCACCTATGGAATAGTCTTTCTAAAATAAGCAGGCAAACCTTGAGTAACATCGCAGGTATACAATCAGCAAAACCTGAAGTCTGGGGAACTCTACAGGACAAACAACCCACTCTTTCCAACAAACAAATTTCAAGAAAACAAAGGGCAGAAAATCATAGATTAAAAATTTGAGAAGCATATAAACCAAATGCTTTCTGACTTAATCAAACCAAAGATAAGTAAAACAAAAACAAACAAAATTTTGATGCATTAGGGGATTTTGACTATTGATTGGTGTGCCAGGTTGGATGTGTTATGGTCCCCCAAAATGCCATGTTCTTTGATGCAATCTTGTGGGGCCAGTCGTATTAGTGTTGATTAGGTTGGAACCTTTGGATTAGGTTGTTTCCACAGAGATGTGACCCACCCAACTGTAGGTGATAACTCTGATTAGATAATTTCCATGGAGGTGTGGCCCCACCCATTCAGCTTGGGCCTTGGTTAGTTTACTAGAGCCCTATATAAGAGCTCAGACTGGAGGAACTAGCAGCTGGAGCTGAGGGACAAATTTTGAAGATAGCTGTTGAAAGCTGGTATTTTGGAGAACGCCATTTTGAAATGCAACCTGGAAGCAAGCAGATGCCAGCCACGTGCCTTCCCAGCTAACAGAGGTTTACCAGATGCCAATGGCCTTTCTCCAGTGAAGGTACCAAATTGTTGATGCCTTACCTTGAACACTTTTTGGACTTAAGAGTGTAAATGTGTAAGTAAATAAACCCGCTTTATAAAAGTCAATTCATTTCTGGTATTTTGCATTCTGGCAGCATTAGCAAACTGGAACAATTGGTATTTAAAAATATTAAGGAATCATAAATTTGTGTGTGTTATAATGGTAATGTGGATATTTTTAAAGTCCTTATGCTTTAAAGATGTATATTGAAGCACTTATGGGATAAAATTAAAGAGTCTCAAATAATCTGGGGTTGCAGAGAGTGAGTGGAGTTTTAGAAGCAGCAAGATTTGCCCCATTTGATTATTGTTGAAACTTGATTGATGACTATCTGGGGTTTATTATACTACTCTAATTTTGGCATGTGCAAAATTTTCTGTAATTAAAAAACTCAGGTTTATGGACAGGTAGAAATAATAATAAAGTGATGCCCCATACACGTATCACTTTTAGATATTTTTCTGTAGAAAGGTTTGTAGATGATCTAATATGTAGTATTTTTCAAAAGAAAAGACAATTTCATCTTTCATACAGCTTCCAGATTAACCTTCTTGGATCACAGACCTGTATAACATTGTGTATTAAACCATCACTAGTTTCTTATTTGCTATCAAATGACATAATATGAAAAATTTAGCCTAGCTTTCAAATTCCCACACAATATGATTCAAATATGATTCACATATTTGTCTATGACTTCATCTTGCAATCATTTTTTGCAGTGGCCATGTTATTTCTTACAAATGTCTGCTTCCTTTGATTAGGCTCAGCCTTGCACTTGGAATGCTTATCCCTTTATCTCTACATGATCCAATCTACAGGCTTCAAAGATCATCACCTCATCTGCAAAATTATCTCCAAATCTCTCAGATGATAATAATCCCTTTCTCCCCAGAACCCTGTAGGATTCCATGAGGAATTCACCTTTTATTCTTTCCTGGCTCTAAATTTTTTGTCTGTATTTTTAGCAAATTCTTTATTTCTTATTACCCAAGTTTCTCAATGTTGTAATTTCTTTTTGGAATCATCTTTGCAGCTCCTAAATTACAGACCACAATGCTTTCACACAGAAGGAACTTAGTAAATAGTTTTGAAGTACAAATACACATGTTACAGAAAAAGAATGTCTATTATTTAATAGCTTTATCTTTGAAACCCAAAAGATACCTGTGAACTGAGATCACTTGTGTCAACTTAAAGTAGACAAGACTGTAGAATACCTACCTGTCGACATTGTTAAGTTTAGGCCCTGGACCCTTACCCTACCCCTGACCTCAGGAATTCTGAAAGTCTGAGCTAAAGCCACCCCCAACCCGACCCTAGGAACCCTGCAGGTCTGCAATAAGCCACTGCTCCCACCCTTAGGAATCCTGAACTTTCCCACTCCCAATGGAAATCTGCCAACTACTCCCTTTCCCAAAAGTAGCCACTGAAAGACTACAATCCTAAACCTACCAGCCTCCCTGCCCCTAGACAAAGAACTTCCCACCAACCATTTTTTATAAGCCCGAGTGTTCCCTTGGCTTGGGGCTGTTGCCATTTTCTTGGGCTTCAGCCCGCCTACACAGCTGGACAATAAAACTCCTTTTGATTGGGTTGTGCCAGTTTGAATGTATTATGTCTCCCCAAACGCCATTATCTTTGATGTAATCTTGTGTGGGCGGATGTTATCAGTGTTGATTAGACTGTAATTCTTTGAGTGTTTCTGTGGAGATGCGCCCCACCCAACTGTGGGTGATGACTCTGATTGGATATTTTCCATGGAGGTGTTGGCCTGCCCATTCAGGGTGGGTCTGAATTAAATTACTGGAGCACTATATAAGATCAGACAGAAGGAGCAAGCTTGCTACAGCCAAGAGGGACACTTTGAAGAAAGCACAGGAGCTGCAGATGACAGAGAGTTTGAAGACAGCCATTGAAAGCAGACTCTTGCTGTGGAGAAGCTGAGAGAGGACAAATATCCTAAGTGCAACTAAGAGTGACATTTTTGAGGAACTGCAGCCTAGAGAAGAAGGTCCTGGGGGAAAGCCATTTTGAAACCAGGACTTTGGAGCAGACACCAGCCACATGCCTTCCCAGCTAACAGAGGTTTTCCGGACACCACTGACCATCCTCCAGTGAAGGTACCCTTTGTTGATGGACACTTTATGGCCTTAAGACTGTAACTGTGTAACCAAATAAACTCCCTTTTATAAAAGCCAATCCATTTCTGGTCTTTTGCATTCCAGCAGCATTAGCAAACTAGAACACGGGTTTATGTCTCTTCTCTTCTTGATTGAAAAACCTAACAGATGTGACCTAGTTGTTTGCCCCAGGAAACCTTTGCCCTGGAAAATTAGACCATAAACCAATAAATACCCACAGTGTTTTCTTCAGGAAATTACTCAGACCAATTTATTTGAGCTTATAATTTTTTCACTCATGCGAAGAGTTAACTCACCAATACTTGCTGACTTTGTCTTGTTGAGTCCACTGATCTTAAATTATTATATCACAAATTTTGCCCACTTCCAATTAGTTCCTCGCCTTGAAAGGTCTGCCCTAAAACAACTTGAGCCTAGACCCCAAAGCTCAGTAACTCTCCTGCTTCTTTCTTCCCCTTTCTGAGACACTCCTAAGACTGCCAGTGGTGTTATCCCTCAGTCAAAGTAAGGTTGTTTGGAGCTCTTTGGTGAGTTTAACCCACCCTATAAATGTTTCTGTTATTCCACAATTGTATGTTCTCGTAAAACCAAGTAAGAAGATATACTAAATTTCTCCAAAGCCACGATAATGTCCATGGGACTGAACACAGGGATCAGAAAGTAGTAGACTAAAATTTTTATTGAAAGGCCAGATTAAATATGGAAAGATCTTATATGATAAATTTGCCATCTGCAAAAGAACCTTCCACGTAAAATTCAGCATTTCTCATTGTAGTGGAAAACATCAATCTTCCTCCTCTCTCACTTCAAGTACTGGAGAATTGTTAATTTGACAGTCATTTCTAACTCACAGAGTTACTGATAAGTTAGAATGTTTACATTTGCCCATTTCAAGTCAATTTGCATTGAAAATCTCATTGAAGCAACCTTGTAATTTTAAATTTCCTTGTGAAATATACAACGATCATTGTACTCGAATTAAAAAAGCAAAGCAAGGACATCATTATGGTAGCTTCCTACTCTTGTTTTGAATCAAACTATAAAAGGGGTTTTGTAAATTGCAAAGCACTCTATGAATGTAGCTTTCATAATTCTAGAATGGAATGCCTTGTCTGACACATAGAGAGGACTGTGATAAACATTAGTGAGAAAGTGACAGGTTTTTTTTCTACAATTAGAAGGTTTTGAAAATGTCTCTGTGTAATTTAACATCAACTTATATTTTCATTGTGGGAAAACTACTAACATCTGATTATTCCTCAAGAGCAAGTGTCATCCACAGGGAAGGCGAGAGTCACTGGGGGGTGGGATAAGTGACCCCATTTGCAGAGCTAAAGGCAGAGGCAGGGAGACTGAGCTGGCTGGTGGCCACAAACCATGGGGCACATTCTAGTTTCTCAACGAAGCCCAGGGTTGTGCAGTGCCCGGCAGCCCAGCTGATGTCCCCGAAGTGAATTCTTCCATTTCTGAGGTGTGCCGGTGCCTCCCCCAGCCATGTGGAGTGAGGATAGAGGAATCTCTTTCCAGGCTGGGTTTGCTCTGAGACCTGCAGGGGACAGGGGTAACTCGGGGTGGGGGAGCTGCTCATTACTCTCCTACAGCTCACCTGGCATGTCCCGGGAGCACGAGAAGCCCCGGGCTCCGGGGCTCCGGGGGTTAAAATGCTGAAAGGGGTATTGTAAAGCACAGATACAAAGAGCCAATTGATGCAGATTCTAGTCATGATGCAAAGCAACAGATAGACAATAGTTAGTCTGCACAGGGAACAACAGCCAGAGCAGATTAACAGAAACAAAGAAAGATCTGGTTTTTACGTTGATGGCTTCAATTAAGAAGAACAAAAGAAGAGAAATAGAAGGGAAATGTGTATTGTAAGTATTTTTATTTTTTCAAATGGATCATTTTTTCTGGGTTTCTCCTGTCCTTGTTTTTTCAGCTCTTGGTAAAGAGATACATACAAATGAAATCTTAGCTGTGCATGAATGTGCAGGGAGATTATATATATATATATATACACAAATGAAATCTTAGCTGTGCATGAATGTGCAGGGAGATTATATATATATATATATATATATATATATATATATATATATGCATATGTACATGTATTCCAGTTTGCTAATGCTGCTGTTATGCAAAAATGCCAGAAATGGATTGGTTTTTATAAAATTTTATCTGGCTAAAAATTTCAGTTCTAAGGTCATAAAAGTGCCCAAACTATTACATCAACAAGAGGATACCTTCACTGAAGAAAGGCCGTTGGCATCCGGAACACCTCCGTCAGCTGGGAAGGCACGTGGCTCGTGTCTGCTAGTTCCTTGCTCCTGGGTTATGTTTCAGATTGATGTTCTCCAAAATGTCTCTGGGTTTCTCTTCGCTTCTTTAGGGTGAACTCTGAGCTTCATCTCTTAGTTTAGCATCTCCAAACTTCTGTCTGCATCTCCAAATGTTTCCAAGTGTCAGCGTCAGCAAGTATCTCTTCAAAGTCTCTCTCAGTTGCTCTGACTCCTTCTGTCTGAGCTCTTATAGGATTCCAGCGATTTAATCAAAACCCACCCTGAATGGGCAGCCCCACACCTACAAAGAAATAATTTAGTCAAACATTTCCACCCTAATCAACAAACTTATCAGTCTGCCCCCACAAGATTGAATTAAAGAATATGGCTTTTGGGGGGACATAATATATCCAAACCAGCACAACATGTAATTTCTATATGTTCTCTCTATATAGTTTATATATATAGTTGATATCTATACATTTGTGTGTATGTACATGTGCATATCTATTTATACATATATATATATATACACATACAAAATTGATTCTCATTATAATTCTTATTATTGGTAGTATTAAAGTCTTGTTTATAATGTTGCTGTGAACACCGCCTTAGTGAATCCTGAACCATCACTGCTAGGTGAAATATGGGGAAATAAAGGGTTAAGTTCCTATGAGCCTCTGGCCACAACTTTTCTGGCAACCAATCAATACCTAACTTTGTTTTATATGTGTTTCTGTTTAAAGACACCTTACTTAATATAAATTGTTGATTCATTACCATTGAAATCACGGCCAATAGCAATATAACACATGCCTCAATGAAGCATAATACAAAAAATTTAAAAGAAATAAAACACAATAATTTCTATGGCTCAGAGATTTCCAATGGAGTCTAGAGGTCACTCTGGAGGTTTTTCTGATGCAAATATCGCAAACTGCCACAGTATGCAAAGCCCCAGGCAACAATGTTCCTGGAAACCTAAGGACATCAGTACACCATAAACAAACCACAAGAAAAAGAACTGTTAACTATCTAATCTGCAAGACAATTGGAGTACCCAAAAAGCCACCAACCACAACTGGTGTAATCTTCTTTTCCTGTAAAATCCCTTGCCTGGAAATGCAAAGGAGGGACAAGATTTGGGTTGCTACCTGAATCTGTGCTCTTCAAATTGCAGTTCTAAGACCCATATAAATGCCTTTATTGCCTTGCAGCTTAGTTTTTTATTTCTTGGTTAACAACAGTCTTCGGCACTGAGGAGCGCTAGAGAGCATTTCTGTACTATGGTTGGGTGCCATTTTAAACAGCATAATTACCAACAAAAAGCATAAAAATGCAAAAAAGTGCCCCTAAATATACTGCAGAAAGGACAGTTGCTTACAAAACGACTGCTGAAACGAGAAGCCAGAGTTGCCTCGTTGGACCTCAGCTGGGATCTCTATGCAGGTCCACAAATGACAGAGAAAGCACTGGGAGTACTGATGGCTGCAGATGAATTTGAGCAAGTAGGCAAATTTTCAAATGCAGAATCTGTGAATAATGAAGATCGACTGTACATATATACAATCTTCAACAAGATCCTCCTTGCCCTAAATTACATTGCAGCACAGTGGGCCCTGTCTCCCCACTTGACTTAAGGAAAGACATTACAACAAGGAAAGAAGGAGAGAGGGGAAATCACTTCAGTTCTTTGGTAAGAAGACTAAAGAGAGTGATAGAGAAAATCTTTCTTGTTGGTCTGAGGAGGGAAACGGGCTGCCCCAGTGTGGCTAAGTTAGCAGATTAATCTGTGGAAAGAATGGACGATGCAGATAGTGCTGAAAGTATCAGCAAAGGAGTTCCATCAGACTTTTGAGGAGAAGGTGCTAGACTCCTTGCTGCTTAATATGTGGAAACATGAGGCATGCTTACAGCTGAAGTATAAGTCCTCCAACACTGATGGACAGCGTATCATTATATCTGAGGGACAGACCCATCAGATGACAGGTAGGCACAGTTTGTCCTCCCTGGCAGAGTGAAACAAAGCAAAACAATATGAAGCCATTTGTAACATGCTTTATTTTTCCCTGGGAGATTGTGTCCTGCCTTCTATTCCCACTGAATGTAATCACAACTGTCCTTGGATTACAATTTGGACAGATCTCCAGAAGACAGTAATCTGCAAAAATTCTCAGGCTCTGCAGTGCACGTGCCCTTGTGTGAATAAAGCATAGAGCAAGAGGTATCAATGACCCAAACATTGTAAGCTGCATCTCATAGCTTAAATGGAATTTTAAAGTTGACTTAATATACGTATCCTTTTTGTTTTCTTTACTCTCTCAGAAAAGCACAGCTGAGAATAAAGCATGGTGGCTCCTGAGACCACTAATGGTCTGAAGAAGTGAAGAAGGGATGACATTACGGGGGTGTGGGTCTGGGTGAGATGGTGATGCAGCAGGAAGGATGAGAAATCTGACAATTTCATCTTGATCCTTTGGGACACTGGTATTATCATGCCCATTGGAAAGAACCAGAATGTCTGTGCCTTGGACTTTGCAAGCCATCAAGACAACAATTAACACTTGTTGAACTTACCTTGTGTTGGGCAAAGTCCTTAAAACTCCTTCCATTTTACAGATGAGGAAACTGAGGGCCAGAGAATCTAAATACATTGTCCAATATCACATGCTTCCTAAGTAGCAGAATAATGATTTGGATCCCAGGGTCTGGCTCCACGGTCTGAGCTCATGGGCTCAGGAAAACATGTTGCATCTCCAGATCTGCATTCTAGTAGGGTGCACGCTAGCCTTTAGGAGCAACTGATATTGGAATGGTGCTGATTACTGGTCCCAAGTTGCTACACAAGCTGGAGTAAACTTCCATTTACTGATTATTGTGTGTCTGCTTGTTTACCATTGGTGTCCTTTACTCAAATGTAAAATCCACAAAGGCAGAGCCTTTTCCTTCTCAACTCTGTTGCCCAGCATGTGGCACAGAGCCCAGCCTACAGAGGCTTCTCAGAGAATATTTGTTGAATGAGTGAAGGACCACCAGTCCCTAATGGTGACCGCTTAACTTCCCCAGGGAAGGGTTTTACATTCTAAACATCCAGAGAAGAACCTAATTTTGGAGCCATACTTTAAGCAGAATCCTCTGCAGTTGCTTAGTGAAAGTGGACTCAGTTTCAAGCTCATTTTCGACAGAGAGACAAAGAGGAAGGCATGAAGACAATAAAGCTCTCCTGGGCGTTTGACTGGCATTCCCTGCTAAAAATGCTAATAAGCCATCTGAGTAACTTCAAGTCCTTCATACAGTTACTGAATTGGTTTGAAAAGGAGTGGAGTGACCCTTGTAAATGAGTTTAACTTGCTTTTTCACATGGATAGAAACTGTCAGTTTTCTGTCATCTAAGCTGGTCCTTTATGTTCTGTGTGTCGGGCAGCTCAGTTTTTTCTTTTTTTTCCCCCTAATTTCATATACCCTCAAGAAGGACCTTGTGCTTTCCTTGGAAACATGCCACTGTGATGGATGCCAAATGCAGTTCCTTCTTCCCCTCTTTACCTTTAGCTTGGTGCCAAGGTCCCTGCCCTCTCCCCTCTCCTTTTTAAAGGTCTGATTTCTCTGAGTCACGGGAAGAATTTCCCAGCCTGCCTCCAGGTCTGCATTTGTCTGTTACTCCCAGCACAGCCACCCTCTGAATCTTCAGGTCTCTGGGAAAGGTGACCTGGATGGGAAGGACAATAGCATATTCAAAGCCATTGGAAAACCACGTGGAGGAAAGGCGACTCCCGAAGCAGGTCAGACTCCAGGGGTGGGAGGCGTGGAGGGGGGCTTTGTGCCTCCACTCTCCCCTCCACCCCCCAGTTCCAACCACAGTGGTGTGACCCACAGGCCATTCTCCTCCGAGGCTCAGGCCTGACCCCGTGAGGTGCCAGAAGCCCAGGACCAAATACATCAGCTCCTGGTGCCCCGAATCGAACGTCCAAGCTCCTAGCTTTCTCGGTGTAGCTCTCAGTGTGGCTAAGGTGCACACAGTTCACCAGGGGCATTTTCTTTAAAGGCTGCTAAGAGCAGACGCTGATTTCCTCCCTCTCTCGTTCTCTGTCGGCTTTTAAAAAGAAACGCCATCTGATTACTAACCCTGATTACTGACACCATCTGATTACTAACAAAGAGGCCCTCTCTCAACATCCTACGTATCTCACAAGTAAAGAGATCATACAATTTTAGACAAGAGAAAAGGAAATTGATATTTTCAAGCACGGGGGCCAATAATTACAGTAATTTTCTATTCCTTGGATCTCTGATTGCCAATATCTTTAGATAGCTTCAAATGTCATTTTACAGCTTTAGATACAGCTTCACTGATGATTTTGAGCATTCCAGTAAGTATTAACAATTTATCTTTGAATGGCTGACAGCATTATAGTTTTATTCAAATGGGAGAAAACAAGAGCTATTTTACACTGGCTTTGTGGAAGGAGATGAATATCCCAGGCAAACAGTCATGCTGCAATGTGCACTGGAGTAATGACTGTATCCACTGTGGAATAAAGCACAAACAGCCCCGTTCCTTCGGAAGGACTTCTGCATAAAGACAAAAAAGCAATTATACAGTGCAGGTATTTATACTCTAAAGTAACTTAGTGGAAAATGAAAGAAGGTCCCACTATTTAGGAAAGTAATAGGGAACTGAAAAGCAATTCCAGATGCTATTTGCTGGCCTCACATCACTGCAAGAACTTCTCTGTGGCCTTCAGTGGAGACCCAGGGCGCCTACAGGTTTACAATTCTCCAGGCAGCCTGTTGGGTTGATCTTACCCCTTTTGCCAGCCCAGCCAATCAAGCTCCCCAAATGCATTTCCCTCCAGCCTCACTGGTTGGTTGGTATGGTTAGTAGAGTGAACCAGCGTTTGCCTTCTGTGTGTTCAGTAGTTGGAGGTACAACTCTGAACCTTTATGAATATACTGCAGTTATTCTACAATGAGCTGCTGCTTGACCTTGGCAATGACTTTCCCAGATGATATTGTTAATCTAATCAGCAGCAGCAATTTTGATGCTAATGCTAACTAATGTTTTGTAAATCATTTCAGGGAACAGAACTGCTAGTGTTCCTGTATATTAATCTCAAAATCTTTAATTTTTTTCTCTGCACCTTTCACTTGTATTTGGTGTCTCTGAATCTGAAAGAGCTCACTCTCTCGCTACCAATGTATGGAATGTTTTTATTTTAACCGCTGAGTTGTGGTGTCATGGCAGAATACTTTCTTTCTAGGAAAATCTAACAATTTTCCAATTTAAAAATGCTTTCCAATCATGTTTTGATTTTTTTTTCTCCTTCTCCCCATGACAATTATCTTTCTGTTATTTAGGGATATTCGCATGATCTGAGAATCTTTATTAAGAGTTCATCTGTTCCTGCTATTTATCCTCTACCTGAAATTCTAATAGTCTTGTTTGTGACAACATAATCGTTTCCACTGCAACCAGTTGTGATATTGCAAAGCAAGGATTACACTTCAGGCAGGCAATAAGCACCTAGGAGCTGGTGAATTTTGCAGAAATAAAAAGAGGGCCATTTATATGCAAATCTCCTTGAAGGTGGTGATGGGGAGTGGGGAGGCACTGGGTTTAAAGGAACGAATAATAAAGAAATAGCACTGTTTTAAATAGACTTGAAAGGAAGTTTTTTCCCCCTGGGAATTAAGTGGGCCCTTTGCTACAGCAGCAGGTTGGTTGGTTTGTCTATTTATCTATCTATCTATCTATCTATCTATCTATCTATCTATCTATCTATCTATCTATCCATCCATCCATCTATCATCTTTAGTTTCAGAGGGCTAGACTTGTAGCACCAAATATGGCAGTTAAAAGAGAGATGTTTTTGTTGCCTGTGTACTGGTGAATCTGCTCTCAGGGAAGGGTGGGGATCTTGTATTTAGACCTTCCAAATTCCCTTGCTTTGCCTCATACATAATTAGCTGAACTGTTTTCATGATCAGCTGGAACAAAACGCTGCTTAACCAAACTTGGGTTGTTTCTCTCCTTCCCCCAGGCCCTTGATCTTTACCCATCCTCAGCCTGAGCCAGCCTCCTGTCAGCAGTCCTGCCTGAGAATAGGCTGGCTTCAGGGTAAAACATCAGATCACAGAGCCACCTTTTCATCTCACTCACCCCACTTCCCCCACCTCTGGTTCTTTCTAGCCTTGTTGATTCCTCCTTATAAAAACAAACCGATTTGCACACTGATGTTCATAGCGGCATTGTTCACAATTGCCAAGAGACGGAAACAACCTGAATGTCCTACATGAGATGAGTGGATAAACAAAATGTGGTACACACATTTGATGGAATACCACACAGTAGTGAGAAGGAACAAGGACAAGAAGCATATGACAACATGAATGAACTGTGAGGACATAATGTTGAGTGGAATAAGTTGGTTACAAAAGGAGAGATATTGTATTTATTGCTAATGTGAACTCTGTGAAAAATGTAAAACAAGAGTATTATGTTGCAGAATATAGGGGACCTAGAGATAGACAGCAGCTAGTGCAGGGGGAACAATAATCTAATAAGAACAGATAAGATATTGAGGGTAATCTTAATGATATGGGAATGCTCAGGAATGGCTATGGTTCATTAATTTTCTTGTGGTGTGGTAGGGGCATATTAGAAGCAATGAAACTATTCCAGGATATTTGTTTTTCTTATCCCTTTGCTGTGTTTTGTTTGGAAATTTTGTTTTAAATTTTTTGATAAATAAAGTTAAAAATTAAAAAAAAAAAACCCTTTAATGTCTAACTTTGGAGATATTTGGAAACCTCGTGGTAGGAGTATTCTCGCTATGGTAACAGTCCCTTACACTAATCCTTTAGAATAAAATCTCTCCTTACCAAGGCCCAGGTTTGTTTTTATTTGCCAGCAACACATACAAATTTAAACAGAGTTGTTAAAAGGATTTATGTATGAAATCTAATCCAGTTTGGTGTTATGTTTCCTACACAACTCTGTCTCAGTAGTAAACTCAGTATGGTTAATCAAAGGAAAAATCAAGCCTGACAAAGAGGTGGAAGTAAGGTGTGTGGTCCAGAAGGTGTGTTAAACTGGGTTCCTGCCGAAGCAGATCTGGGAACAAAGGTTGATGTGCAGGTTGTTTCCTTGGGAGGTGATCTAGGAAGACCCAGGAGGTGAGTTGGTGAGTGAGACAGGGAAACGAGGGGGAATTGACACAAGAGGCATTAGTGAGCAGGTCACCACGTGGGAAACTGGGAATCAATCTCCCTGAAGACTTCTGGGAAGCAGGGTGAAATCCTTCAGAGTCGCTTCACCTAAGGGACAGGTAAACTGCACTATCTATTCACAGTTGCTCTCAGAGGCCTTAGCATCTGAGGACTTCAGATCTGTCACACATGTGGGCCTAGCATATTCCTGCAGCAAGCAAGCCCCTAGGCAGACAGTCACAGTGTTTGCATGAAGAAGCCACTGGCATGTTTTCCCAATTTCATTTTCAGATTGTTCATTGATAAGGAATAGAAATATAACTGAGTTTTGTGTGTTGTTCTGGTACCTGCAAACTTGCTAAATTTGTTTATTAGCTCTCATAGTACTTTCGTGGATTTCTTAGGATTTTCTAAATACAAGATCATGTCACCTGCACATAGAGATAGATTTATTGCTTCCTTTCCAATCCGAATGCCTTGTATTTATTTTTCTTAGCTAATTGCCCTGGCTAGAACATACAGTACAATGTGGAATAAAAGTGATGAGAGCAGATATAGTTGGCTTATTCCTGAACTTATGGAGGAGGCATCCTGTCATTTACCATTAAGCATGATGTTAGCGATGGGTTTTTTTTGCAGATCTCTTGCCAGTTTTTTTTTTTTTTTTTTAAATCATAAAAGGGCAATAGGTTTTGTCAAATGCTTTTCTGCATCTATTGAGCTGGTCATGTGATGTTATCCTTTATTCTATTAATATGTTGCATTTCATCGATATTCATATGCTGAACCAACCTTGCATTCCTGAGATTAAAAAAATTGACTCAGTTATGGTGTATAATCCTTTTAATATGCTGCTGGATTTAGTTTGCTAGTATTTTGCTGATGCTTTTTGCATCTATATTCATAAGGGATAATGGTCTGTAGTTTTCTTTTCTGTTGATGTGTTTGGTTTATGTATCAGGGCCATACTGATCTCATAGGGTAAGTTAGGAAGTGTTCCCTCCTTCTGTTTCTTGGAAGTTTGTGAAGAACTGGTGTTAATTCTTTTTTAACCATTTGATAGGAACTATCTGTAAAGCCATCTGAATGTGGGCTTTTCTTTGTGGGAAGTTTTTTTGATTACTAATTCATTCTCTTTACAAGTTTTAGGTTTATTCAGATTTTCTATTTCTTCTTGAGTCAGTTTTAGTATTTTGTGTCTTTCTAGGAATTTGTCCATTTCATATAGGTTTTCTGTTGGCATAGGTTATTTATTGGCATACAATTGTTCATTCCCTTACAATGATTTTTATTTAAGTAGTGTAGTAATGTCCCTCTTCTGATTCTAATAATTTGAGTCTCATCTCTTTTTACTTTGATCAGTCTAGCAAAAGTTTTCTCAATTGTTTAATCTTTTCAAAGAACAAACTTTTGGTTTCATTGATTTTCTCTATCATTTTTCTAGTCTCTATTTCATTTATTTCCACTCTTCATTATTTTCTTTCCTATGCTTGCTTTGTGTTTGGTTTGTTGTTTTTCTAGCTTCTTAACGAAGAGGGTTAGGTATTGATTTAAAGTTGTTGTGTTTTTTCTAATATAGGAATTCACAGCTACAAAATTTCCCTCAGTACAATTTTCACTAAATCCCATAAGTTTTGAGATGTGTTTTCATTCTTATTCATCTCAGTGTTTTCCAATTTACCTTGTGATTTTTTCTTTGTTTGATATATTAGTTATTTATGAATGTAATATTTAATTTCTGCATATTTGTGAATTTTGCCAAATTTCCTTTGTTACTGATTTTTATTTTCATTCTGTTGAAGTCAGAGGACATACTTTATATGATTTTATTCTTTATAAGTTTAGTGAGTTTTTTTTGTGCCCTCTTTTCTGGAGAAAGTTCCATGTCCATTTGAGAAGAATGTGTATTTGGGTGTCACTGAATGGAGTGCGTTATAGGTATGTTAAGTCTAGTTGGTTGATAGTGTTAGTCAAGTCTTCTGTTTCCTTATGGATGTGCAGAGAAATAGGTTGGCACTGACACTGTCTGCCAAAGAAGTGTAATATGGAGGCAGTTTAGAGTCATATATATTCTTTCTCTTCTGTGAAATTAGCTTAAAGGTTTTCAACAAAATAGCTACTCATAATCATTTGTTTCATTATCTCTATCTCTATTTACCTACTGGACTTCTGCATCTCAAGATATCCTACAATTTTGGAGGAATTCATAGGATAGCCTCAAACTGATCCTGATTCCCTGTTTTGAAAGCATGACTGAACTGAGCACTAGACACCTCTGCTATTTTCTCACTTTGTGACTTAGGGAAAATTACTTGAACTTTCTGAGCCTAATCTTCCTCATTTGTAAAATAAAAATGATCCCTGTCTTTTAGATTTCTTTTCATGAACAATATATAACACAATGTATTTAAAACCTCTGGAACATGTTAGAAGCTAAATACATGTTTTGTTTTTTTTTTTTTTTCTCACTTTACATTACTCATTGAGCAAGGAGAGAGGTTTTCAATAACATTTATCAATGCTCTTACCTTAATCCTTTCTTGCTCAACATGTTTATTAATGAGAAAGCATGGCTATGAAATTTATTTCTGATACAAATCTGAAATTTAAAACCATTGGTTTCAGAATCATGATATGAAAACATTGACTGTGTGAAATAATAGGCTGACTCTAGCAAGAGGAAATTTAACAAGGATACATATGAAATGTTACATTTGGGCTGAAAGTCAACTGCATATTTATAAGGTGCTGGAGGTCTGATTCACCATCATTTTATGTGAAAAATATGTTAGCAATTTGATTTCCCCAAAATCTCAGAAAGAATCTCCTCTGACAAGTGATGCTAAAAGAGGAACCTCGTTCTTAGGCAATAAGAAGGGGAACAGCTTCCAAAGCAAGGGTGCAGCCAACCCCCTGTCTATACACTAATCAGATCACACCCACATTTTAAACAATGATTTGGAAGAATGAATTCTATTCAGAGATGCATTCTGGAAATGAACTCATAGGAAATATTTGAAAGAACTTGGAATATCTAAACTGAAAGAAGTAGAACTTGGTCACAGGGCAAGTTTCACAGTTTCACACTTGACATTGAAGAGGATTTAATGCAGAAGAGGGGAAAGCTTATTTGGTGCCTCTCCAATGTCTAAAATACAACCTGTGTTTGAATATAATAAACAGATTCAGCATACATAAAAAGATTCATCTTCTCACAATTAGATCTGGTAGATGAAGAAGATTTTCTTGAGGATCAGTGAATCCTTCATAATCAGTGAAGGCTGGATTCACTTGTCTGGCTGATCTAGAGTGATTTAGAGTTCCCCTCTGTGGGTGTGGGTGTGTGTGTGTGTTATTGTGGGGGAGGGTGGGGCACAAAAAGGAGATGGTTTATAAGATGTTTTTCTAATGAGTCATAGTGGAGAACACTGCCAGTTATCTATCAAAATCTCTCTTCTTTCCTCCTGTAGAAATAAGTCGTAACTTGGCACATGGCCTTAGAGTCCTATATTCCCAGAACCCCTGGCAGCTAGGTGTGGCCCCATGTCTATGTTCTGGACAATGGCAGGAGATTGGAAGTGACATATGCCTCTCCTGGGCTGGGCCCTGACGCCAGCAGGTGGGTCTCATTCTCCCACAGGCTGGAGCTAGGACAATGGGCACAGCCCTGACCACACAGATGCCCACCTGGGCCTCAGGGACAGCAGAGGCTCGAGATGGAAGGGACCTGGTCCCTGCATGACAATCTGGATCAGAGCTGTCTGCTCACTTGGAAGCCTCACTTTGGATTGTTATGTAAGAGAACAATGAACTTCTATGTTCCTTAAAGTCACATTAATATTGAATCCCTCTTTACATCTGTCTAGCCCTTTTCCCAGGAACAAATCTAGGCTACATAAAGTCCAAATTCCGTACAGTTTGGGAGAGTGGGGAGTCTTCTTTAAGAAAAAAGAATACCAAGCTACAAATACAAAACTAAGTACAAAGGTGAATATTTAATTAGAGTGAGAAGAGAAATTTTAACAAATTACAAATTAAAAAAAAAGCTGACAGACAATGAACATCATAAACCAGAAAATCAGCATTATATTTATATTAGCTACCTCCCTGAACACTCATAATACTTTTTTTCTTATATATATATATATTTTTTTTTTGGCTGAATACTGTTTATGTCTTCATATGACAGTGCTTTTCTAGTATCATTTTCTATAGAGAGAATAGAAAGATAATTAAATATTTTTTCTAGAATAGTTGATTGAATTTTTTTTTTAATTTTTGTTTTTGATGGTTCAGGAAAATTCATTTTAGCTTCACAGCTCCTTAATGGTATTGCCATGTAAATTTTTAAGATTCATATCACATTTAAGGAAACATCTATCAGGTTCCTTTCACATATAAGCTGTAAAATTTCATGGCATTCCAAGTGTTACTGTTCAGGGATTGATTTGAAATCCTGCTTGAAATGGTGAGACTCACAGACATTCTCATCAGGGGCCTATTACAAGTTCTATTGTGGGTGCCCCACCTCCACGTCTGGGTGCCAGGAGAGTTGGCCCAGGTAACTGGGTTCCTGGAAGTCTTTCCTACTACCTCAGAAGAGCAGGCAATGATTTAACTCTACACTAAAGTGACTGCAAACCTCATGAAAATATTGCATGACTCCCAGACTAAAAATTCCAGAGCTCCAAATCCCGTTGGTAGATTCCCCAAATTCCTGTGGCTAGCAGCAAGTTACCCAGCCCAGGGGAAACATGACAGAAGGAAGTCAGAGTGTGAAGAGGCAGTGGTCTGAGCTGATGTCTTTGCCAAATTTCCATGAATGGAGGAAAAAATACAAGAATCTGTCAATGGAAAGGGTTGGGGAAGTAGGGTGAAGTGTCCCTTGAAAGGGTCCCTCACAGGAGAGGGGCTCTGAAGCTTAAGCTTCCTGGGACATCCAGTCCCACCTTTATTCTGACTAAGGCAATCTGTAAATTCCAGTAGAGAATGTCTCAACATTGTTATTTTCTGAATAAATGTAAACATTTAACACTTCAGCCTACTTCCCCAACCCTTTCCATTGGCAGATTCTTGCATTTTTTCCTCCATTCTGTCACTGCTGGACAGGAAGATGGGAACACTTAATTCTGGTCCCCATCTGTAAATCACCAACCATGTGACTGTGAGCAAGTTCCCAATAGCTTCTTAAGGGCAGGAACTATTTCTTATCAATTTATGTATTCCCAGGTTCTAACCTAGTAGCTGACATGTGGTAGGCACCCACTATACCTAAACTAACAGATAGGTAGTTAGCTCCTACTAAGGTCCTTGGCCATGGGGATTCACTGCAAAATAATGTAGAATCCTTGTCCTCATGGAACTTATATTACAGTGGGAGAAGCAGAACATAGCCAATGACTAGTTTTAAATAATAACTAAAGTATCACAGATAATTATACCTGTAAGTTCTATGAAGGAAAATACACGGAGAAAAATGGTGGATGAGAAAGGGGTGGGCAGGTTGAAGCTACTCAACTCTGGGTTTTAGGGACCCACCTATAAAATGAAGTGTTTAGCCTAAATGTCCTCAAAGATCCTTTCTTGTTATGTAATTTTCTGATTCTATGGTGTTGTGGGGGGAAACAGAGTTTGTCTGTGCTTCTGGGAGATTCTCAATCATTTGTAATCACTACATTCAATCAAAAGCCTGTTCTGTGGCCCTTGGAAGATTCTCAATTTTCAGGAGAAAGAGGGAAAGTGAGGCCAAAGGAAGCAAAGACAGTTCAGTGATTTTATCCCAAACATCTTCTCCTGATTTCTGTTCACTTCTTTTAGAAAACATAATAGCAGAAACAGTGAAGAAGAACAGGGAAAATAGGACAAAATGTACTATTTTTGTTGGCATGCCAAATCATGGCAGTTTTCCCAAGGGTAAGAGGAAGAGAAAGCAGGAAGTAAGCCCCAGAGTAGAATTAGTAGGCAGAGAATATCAAAAATTCCCCAAATCAATGATTAAAAAATCTATAGAAAGGTGGACAAAGGATTGACAAGGTTATGAAAGGAAATCCAAATCAGTTAATAATCTGGATCCCTGTTAGCAAACAGAGAAATGATAATTACAAAATACAGTGAGCTACCAGATCATCAGCATAAAATTAAAAAGCAGGAAAAGTCTGACAATCTCATGTGCAGCTGAGGAAGCCTACAGATTCAACACAGCTTGTGGGGTGGGGAGATTTACACGACGGCTTCAAGAGTTCTCTAGTACTTGGAGGCTGCAGTTGTGCATAATGTATGGTAAAAATTTCAGTTCTAGGAATATAACCCATAGAAATTCTTACATGCTGTACACATGGAGACATGGACAGAAAGGTTAGTGAACCATCATTGTTAGTATAATGGAAATCTGAAGTTATGAAAATCCCTGGCAAAAGGAGACTGGGCTTGCTAACTGCTGTCTATTCATACCACTGTATGCCATTCTAAATGAGCTAGGTGGATACATCCAAAAATATTTAGTTGCTAACCAAAAAAAAAACTCCAGTTGCAAAATACCTATAGAATCATATAGGTTATTTAAAGTTTAAAAATGTGGATATATATATATATATACAAACACACACACCCTCACTCAAATCACCCAAGTTAGGAACCAGATGACCTCTAGCAGGGGGAGGGAGAGAGAGGGTTTCTGTTAAGAGCACATGGTGGGCTTCATCTATATGTTTCTTTGAAAAAAGAAAGAAAGAAAGGAAAAATGTTAAGAGTGAAAACATGATAATGAGCACATAGGTGCTTATTGTATTTGGCTGTATGATCTATATGATTGAAATGTTTTGCAATGAAAAAGAGAAAGGTAAGAAAAGAACCCATTTCTCCTAAATTGGCATTTCTTCTCATTCCTTTTTCTGCTGCTGTGAAGGCGGGAGTAGAGACCCATATGTGTCTCTACTCAAAAGATACTGTTTTGGGGGAAAGCAACTGAAAGGCTCTTACCTGATCCTACAAACCTTTCTGGACCTAATGTGCAGCCAACCCAGTTGAAGGTAAAACATCTTTAGGCTTAAAACTGGATCCAAAGGTCAGAAATGGGTTGAAGACTAGGCTTCTAAGAAATCTTGTGATGAAAGGAGAGAAGTCAAGGGGCAATTAGCCCAAGTTAGCAACCAGAACAGTTTGTTTTGAAGACAGAAATGACTTGATAATATTTGCAGGCAAAAAATAACATTAATTACAAGAAAAGCTCCATCTGTCAGAAGCAGGTTCATTAATGGATTAACAAGAAAATTGCTGGGAACATTTTCTTAGAAATACAAATATAAATTAGAATACTTACAGAGAAATACTCATTACGGAAGAGCATTTTTGATCTTTGAATGGGACTGAGAGACGTCTGTAAGAAAGATAAATAATTTGGTCACTCTTACTTACTTTTCATTCCAACAAATATTGAATTATTTAAGTAAATTCCAGTAAAATAACATAAATTCGAACCTGACATTGCCATTGAAATTAATTTGAGGCAAATATCTGCTTGGACAGCTGGCACAGAAGAGAATAAACATTTACCTCGAAGTGTCACAAACACATTGGTTTTTATTTAGTTGACTCCTCGATGAGCGATTCAGAAATAACGGTCCCTTGTGTGGCCCAGGAAGGAAACACTACAGCACCACGGAGACTGCTGAGGGCACTCTGGGCAGCAGTTAAGGACAGAGTGGCAATTGCAGATGACAGGATGCAAACATAAAACTCAATCCATATTTTTATTGCAAATGGGTCCCTTAGAAGGAAATAAAAATTTTGCTTTCATTATTTTAGCATCTCACTGAAGATGTCTACAAATAGCTGCAGGTCAATAACAACCACCAGTGTTTCACCTCAGTGGTGTCCCAATAACACACAATGGCTGGAAAAAGAAAACATTCAGGACGACATGGGTTTTTCTGGGCTTTTCTCTAAACGATGATGAACTGCTGGCATGTTTTGTTTCTTTTTTCATCTTAATTGGGAAGGTGTTTGTCTAAGTGGAACTATTTCTTTGGCACGATACAGGGAGTTATTGAGGAAATAAGAGCCCAAAAAGAAAACAGTCTCCTAATTTTGAGGTATCAGGGAGGAAGCATTTATTTTACATCCAGCATGTGTCAGGAAATGAAGTAGTTGCTCTACAGGCAGCACCACACCTACTCTCTCTAACAACTATGTAAGACATGTATTATTATTCCTATTCAAAGGTTGAAAAACAATGGCTTAGTGATGTTCAATTTATTGCTTAACATTGCACAGCTTGTGAGCAATGAAGCTGAAAGGAGGGGTCAGGACTAACTCCAAAGTCCACTTCCCATGGTCTTTTCTCTTCTTTACCTGTTTTTGGTCTTGCATAACGTTCAGGAAACATGTACCTCCTTTTTCTCACCTTTGGCCATAGCTTATAATTATAGCCACTTGGTATTCTCATTGCCATTACTTTATTTTTAAGAAGGCTACTGTTTATTTTTCATAAAGACCATTTGCCATACCTTACCCAACAACGGTTTCAAACCTTCTTTGAAATCTTGTAACTTTCATAGGTTTATAAATAATGACTGTGTGTGTGTGTGTGTGTGTGTGTGTGTGTGTGTACATGGTTAATGCATGATAGGCCCTGAGTTAAATACTTTTTATATGGAGTCTATGCAATCTTTGCAGTAACTGTTTGAGATCAGTATTCTTATTACCTGTTCTAGTTTGCTAATGCTGCAGAATGCAAAACACCAGAGATGGATAGGCTTTTCAAAATGGGAGTTTATTTCGCTACACAGTTACAGTCTCAAGGCCATAAAATGTCCAAGGCAACACATCAGCAACCGGGCACCTTCACCAGACGATGGCCAATGGCGTCCGGAAAACCTCTGCTAGCTGGAAAGGCAGCCGGCGTCTGCTCCAAAGCTCCGGCCTCAAAACGGCTTTCTCCCAGGACGTTCCTCTCTAGCAAGCTTGCTCCTCTTCAAAACATCACTCCCAGCTGCACTCCGTTCCTCTCTTTGAGTCAGCTCATTTACATAGCTCCACTGATCAAGGCCCACCCTGAATGGGCGGGGCCACGCCTCCATGGGAACATCCCATCAGAATCACTACCCACAGCTGGGTGGGGCACATTCCAAGCAAATCTAACCAGCACCAAACGTCTGCCCCGACAAGACTACAAAGATAATGGCATTTGGGGGACACAATACATTCAAACCAGCACATTACCTCATTATACACATAAGGAAGTTGAGGCTCAGGGCTGGCAGGTAACATTTCAAGATCTTGGCAGCTAATAAGTGGTAGAGCTGGGGTTCAAATGTCTGCATAGGTCCAGAGTCTACATAGCAAATCCCCAGCTGTTCCATTTAATAGCTTTTATAACTAGCAAAGAAGAATATTATTTCACGTTTTAAGGAAACCTTTGGACGTTTATCATTCTTCATTAGAAACATGCTTCTTGATGTCCATAATTGCTGTATAAAAGTCCAATCCCAAAACTCAGGGCTTAAAACGCCCATCATTTCTTATTGCCCATGTACCTGTGGGTTGGCTGGGGTGCGGTGTGTGTAGACTGAGCCTGGTTGGGCAGCTCTGCTTTAAACGGAGGCTGTGGAATATTCCTGCTTCTCTCTGCAGGCCTGTGGGTTGGCTGGGCCATCTCTGCTCCATTGTTCTCATCCTTTTTGGGCTGGTGGGCTGAACAGGGTACAGCCTTCTTATGGCAGAGGCAGGGACAAAAAGAACAAAAGGAAACAAGCCAGACCATTAAGATTTAGGATGCAAACCAACTCATTGTCACTTCTGCCTCTTTATACCGGCCAAAGCAAGTTGCATGATCGAACCCAAAGTTAAAGGGTAAGGAAATATATTCTGCCCTTATGGGATAAAATCCCACAACGAATGGCAAGGATACAGGGAGGGGTGAAGAACTGGGGCCAAAAGACTGTCTAGTCTTTTTTGTTGTTTGTAGTCTCTTTACATTGATTATAAGAGATTTCTAAAAAGTGTGTATTACAAACTATAAACATTTTTTTACTTTGTAGGAAGTTCTTAAAATTCTTTTGTTAATATTTTGCACTGAGAGAGAAAGAAAAAAGAGAGTATATCACTTGCTTATACAGTATCTTAGGCTCTTACTTGTTTTATAAATAAATTCTTAAATCCCTTATAAAAATTTAAGATAAATTCTGCTGCTAAAGTGTATTCTGTACTCTATTGTATTACAATATTTCTGTGGTTATATTAGCCATAAACAGAGTTGAATCTATCAATACTTTTTATTACTTTATGAGGTCTCTCGATCCTCCTTCACCTGCTTAAGTTTTGTTTGTCTTCTGGTCTCTTCTTAAATAGTCCTTTCTCAGACACCTTCCTGACCTCTTATGTTGCCCATTACACAGTCCTTGAAAACCCTGTTCTTTGCAGTTTATGAAATTCACAAAAAGTGTAATCATTCATGTGCTATTTTTACTCCACTCTATGCAATAAGTTCCATGGGGTCAGGAACTCTGCCTGTCCTTACTGCTGTGATCCTTGCCCCTAGCTCAGACATTTTGCATGAATGAATAATTTAAGAATAGAACTGCATTGAATGTAGTTGATCACCAGCTAAGTTGCCTTAGTTGTTGGGTGTTTTGTTTGCACATCACAACTTCAAATCACTTGTGATTTAAATTTATACTTAGAAAATGAATACATTCTCACACAAAAAAATTCAGGTGGCTTGTCAATAATTAATATGATGATTGTTAAACCCATGGATGCCAAGGTTGTACCAAATTCTTTAACTCACAGAGAAAGGCCCAGCTGTTTTCAAAAGGGCCTTTCTGTAGGAGTCTTGCTGGGTCACATGAATATTTTTTAAGAATAGAATTCTGGGTTGTTTAAATATATCTTTGCATCTCCCATGTGTACTTTCACCTGAAGAAAGCTATGTAATCCAGGCACCCTAAATAATTAAGAGTGTGAGAAAAGATAAAATTCTTATTACAGAAAACTGTAATTGAGATTGGGAGGCAAAGGAAGATTGCCCAGAGAGTTCTACCTGCTGGCTTCTACTTTTACTGGCATAAGGAGTAAGATCTCCCCGGGTTATAATTCTCCAGCTTTTGAGATTAAAGGGACCCATCAAGAGGGCTGTAAAATGTGTGAATACCTCTGAAAATTTGTGATGATTAGAGTGCCTATTTGTAGCTATTAAAAGAAAACTTTTAACTCTCCCTCCCTCCAAATTTTAAATTTTTCCAAAAACAAATGAGCTAGTTTTCCTTGTTTTCAATGAGACTGGCATGTCATTGATTTAAACAAACAAACAAAAAATTTGGAAAGAATTACGTGCAGTTGCATAACTTTAACTTCAAATTGCATTTTATTCCATTTCATATACTCCTTTTTTGGACTTGTTTGTCTTTCATATATATTTCTTTTATATATCTTAAATTATTAGGAATGGCTGTCTGCTAATATGACAGTGGATTAGGTTTCTACATTTTCCCCAAGAAATACCAGTGTCGTCCATTGCTCCAGTCATGTCCATTAGGGAGTCAAGTTCTTTATGAGACGTGGTTTTAAAAAGTTTCAAATAATTTTAGCAATTTTTCCCATTTAATTTATCTTCAAAGTTGATTGAAAGGAATGCATCTAAGTAGTCAAAACACTTTGCATGTTGAAGTCCCAAAGGGAAAGGAAGTCGAACGACAGGAGCAAAAGACATAAATATCAATCCACATATTTGAGCTAACTTCTGCTTTCAATGAACTGAAAATTGCATATACCATGTTGAATTGAATTCAAAACTTTGAATCATTTTCTCAACATCAATACATCTTCAAAGAAACTGGCATGGGGAAAAAAATCAGATATGTGAAAGTCATTGAATTTCAATCAGCAATTCATTACGCCAATTTCAAATGTGGGAGTAATTACCTTTACGTTTTCTTGGAACTGAGTTTTGTCAGAGAAATGCAAATGATTGCAAACAGTCTTGAGCCATCTTGTGGCCTTGAAAGAAACCCAACTCCTGTTGGAAGTGTGCACGGTTCAGCTAGGGCGTGCTTTCTCTTCTCAGGCACCCTCCCTCTCACTGTTAATCTGTTTTGTGTCTTAATATGTTAAAGAGAAGTGGGATTTATCAGCTACAAATATGTTTAAGTTCATTTCAGTGACATTTCAGTGAAGTCCAACAAGTGCCTTTTCAATTAGTTTGCCCACCCCATCTTTACAGGTTCTGAGGGGAGTTACTGAAAAGGTGGGAAGTCAGCTACAAAGACAAAGTATTGGTTTCAGGTGGAAAACAAAATTTTTGACCAGATAAAAATTTGTTCCTAAATGTGGAGGGCAGCTGCATAGCTTTGAAAATACCCCTGACAGAAAAAAATTATATGAATATTAAGGTAAAGATTAAAAAGGGTGGGTGGCATGTACTTTAGATGTCACATGGGGGCAAAAGCTACCTAAGGATTATCTGGGCAGTGCAACTGTTTACTAATGACAAAAGTCCCCAGACTTAGTGAAGCTACATGTTAACTTGCACAATTTTGTCCAGTGGAGATAACAAATAATTTCTCTGAAGGAACAGAAATCCCCAAAATTTTATGGCCCTGTGGGAATATGAACCCATTTTGTATCTAACCCTGGAATCTTACCATTTAATAAATACACTAGCCTCTAAAGTGGGCTTTGAACCAGTAGTAACATCTTACTGGTTTGCTATTAATTCATGAGTTAAAGAAAGTCTTTGATATGGGATCACTTTATATTTGTGTGAAGGCCATGAGTTTACCTTTCTGAAAACTTATACTTTAGCTCCCTGTTCAGAACAATCAGGATCAATGATAAAGACAAAACAAAGATAAAGACACAAATTAGATTTACTGTAAACAGAAAGATTTAAGATTGGATGGAAATTAATGGGAATTAGAGGGCCATTCCCTGGGCAGGTGGGCTATTAATATGGAAGCAAGAGAACTCGGTCTGATCTGAATTTCGCCATGAATGAAATTTTAAGTTTCAGTAAGTCATTTAATCACTCCAGAGCATCCCATTTCTTTAAAAAGAGAACTATCTCACATGTATAGCTCAACATTTCAAGGTGTGTAGAAAGTGAAATCACCTTGTACTTAGTAGAGCCACATAGATGAACATATTAAATAGAACAGCAGTGTTATTTAATGAGTGATAAGTAAAATGCTAAACAAACAGGAGCAAAAGTTTGCTTAAGAGCTGTTAGTAATTTTTTTGGACATTGTCTTTAAATGTCTAAAGATACAAAAACAAAATTAAGAAGAACAAACGATAAAAACTCATGATTATCTTTAATTTCTAAACAGCTATATTGAAATATAATTCACTTACCACACAAATCACTAATTTGGAGTACACACTTCAGTGATTTTTAGTGCTTTCACAGATATGTGCAACCATCACCGCAGTCATTTTTAGAACATTTTCATCACCTCAGAGGAAACTCCATGCACTTTAGCCATTACCTCATTATCCGCATCCCTATCCTCAACCTGCCTACAGCATTTAGCAACCATTAGTCTACTTCCTTTTTCTGTAGATTTGCCTTTCTCAGCATTTCAGATGAATGGAATGAACTAATGTTGTCTTTTGTGATCGGCATCTTTCACTTAGCCAATGTTTTCAAAGTTCATCCGTGTTGCAGCATGAATCTGTACTCCATTGTTTCATATGACCAGATAATATTCCACCATATGACTATATCACATTTTGTTTATTCATTTGCCAGTTGATGGACCTTTGGCTTGTTTGCACCTTTTGACTATTTTTGAACATTGGTGATCAAATTTTAGGGTGGAGATGTTTTCATTTCTATCGAGTATACACCTAGTGGCGGAATTCCTGGGTTGTGTGAGAACTGTATGTTTAGTCATTTTAAAAACTGCTAGTCTTTTTTCCAAAGTGGCAGCACCATTTTACATTCTGACCAGCAGTGTATGAGGGTTCCAATTTCTCTACAACCTTGCCAACACTAATTATTATCTGACTTTCGGACTGTAACCATCCTTGTGGGTGTACAGTGATATTTCACTGGGGTTTTGATTTGCTATTCTAGATCCCTTGCAATTCAATATGAATTTCAGAATCATATCATCAATTTTTACAAAATGTCAGCTGGGATTCTGACAGGGAATACATTGAATCTGTAGAAAAGTTTGGGGGGATATTTCCATCTAAACAATGTTAAATCTTCCTATTCATGAACATGAGATGTCTTTCCTATTATTTAAGGTCTTCTTTAAAATGTTTAATAATGTTGTGTGGTTTTCAGACTATAGATGTGCTTCCTTTGTCAAATTTATCCCTATGTATTCTACTATTTTTGATGCTATTGTAAATGGAATTGTTTTCTTTATTTCATTTTTGAATTGTTCATTGCAATTGTAAAGAAATAAAATTGATTTTTATATATTGATCTTATATCCTGCAAACTTATTGTATTCATTTATTAGTTCTAGTAGTTTTTAATGTATTCCTTAGGATTTTCTCTATACAAGATCATGCCATCTGCAAATAGAGATAGTTTTACTTCTTCCTTCCTAACCTGGATATATTTTATTTTTCCTTGCCTGACTGACTTGGCTAGAACCCCCAGTCTTGTTACTGAACTTAGGGGGAAAGATTTAGTCTGTCACCATTAAGTGGCACAAGCTGTGGGGTATTTTTCTAGATGCCCTTTATCAGGTTGAGTTTATCTTATTTGGAGTTTGTTGAGCCCTCTCATATGTAGGTTATTGTTTTTCAATAAATGTGGGAAGGTTTTAGTCATTACATCTTCTAATATATCCAATATATCACCTCCCAAATACCTTTCAGCACAACTCCCACTGTTCTTGAGAGTGCTTTTAGGCTTGAAATTCCTCCATGCTCTGTTGCAAAGGAAGAATCAGTTCCTCTGGGAAGAGATTAGGAGCTGTTTGGCTTTTTTGGCCTGCTCCTTCCCTGTCCCCATACACAAGCTCTGAGCCAGGACTTGGAGCTGAGGTGGGGTCTATAGCAAGACCCTCTTCAAATGACACCCTGCTCTGGGTGCTGAGTGCTACGAGGAGAGAGGGCAGCTGCTTGGGTTCCTCTCGGCTTGCCTCTCCTGGCATGGAACCACTGTCCCACTAGCCGGGAAGGGGGTTCAGGACCCCAGATTCTCAGCATTACTCACCCCTGGCAGAACCTCCATTCCACAAGTGAGGGCTGGGTGGAAGAAAGGGGCCTCCACCTCTCAATCGCACTCACCTGGGACTTAGTCTCAGCAACGAGTACCTGGTGGCGGAATGAGAAACGCTACTACTCCTTCCGGGTTAGGAATGAGAAACGCTACCCCTTCCGGGTGGAAGGCCCTCCGACCCGAGCTGGGGGAGAGAGACCCCGTTCGGGCTGCTCCATGGTGGAGTGGAGTCTGCCTGGCAGAGCTGGGAGGCGGGGGAGGGAATGGTCTCGCCAAATACCTCAGACGTTCACTTTCTTAATTAATTTTCATAGATTTTCCTGACTAGATGTTTCAGTGTATGCTGTTTGTCCTTAGGACCATTCTCAGAGGCTGTAAACAGTTATTTTAAAATAATGTCACTGGTCAGCAGGTCAGTGGATCCCCTCATGCTCTCGCGTGGGAAGTTGACTCTCTATTATCTTTTAAGTTTTAAAGAATTGTTTTTAACTTCCAAACAACAAGAATACTTTTCCCAGGGAATAATATGCTCTTTTAACAAAGGCTTGCTATTGCAGCAATAAATCTGTGAAAGAAGCTTTTCTACCTGACAAAAACTAATTCATTCACTATGTATTTTTGGCAAGAAGCGAACACCTCATTATTTATGGGCATCACGTGGTTATACTTTATTGCATATGGTAACCTCATGAGGCACAACACACCACAGCGCCTAGTGAACGTTTAAGCGGATTCCCATCCACACCCACAGCCCCCGGGGTGAGTTCTGGGCACCTGGGGCCAGTGTCCAGGGTCAGCTCAGCCACGTGCAGCCTGTCCTAACAGAACGTGCCTCCCCGTGATGCATGGGGGTTAGCACTGCTGGTTTGTGCTCTTTAAAAGACCGTAAGAAAATCATCAAGCGGTAGTGACTTATTTAAAAGCCAAAGGTCACCTAAGAAAATATATGAATGTCACAAAAAAGTAAAATGTTTTTCTCTTGTTAATGAAAGAAACTGTAAAGAAAGTGGGGTTTTAAGGTAAATTTTAACTTGAAGACAGGAGGCTGCGACAGCTAAAGAAATAAAGGGGATATTGTTATCCTTTTAAGGTAAAAAAAAAAAAACTGGTTAACTTTTAATTGTTTCAATTTAATAGAGAATGTGTGTGGCTCTTTTATTACATTGCTAATATATTTCCCTGAGCTTCTTGTGGCCAGGGAACAGACCAAACAATGCACGGATTCACTGGTTTTATGTTTTTATGCCTGGCAGACCATATGTTGATGATTAATTGTTAAATAGTAGCTCAGATTGACCCAAAGTTGCTACTGTTTATTCATTCTCTGCTAAATGTCATGATGGAAGAAAAGAACACCTTCACCATTTCCCATGGCTTGAATTAGGGTGTGACCTTGGGAAAAATATCTACGGGAGATCTAAAAACTCAATGATAATATAAATTAGATTGTAATGCAATATTTAAAAAAAAATGTGAACGATATCTCAATGAGTAAAATATCAAAATTATAAATAACTGTTGGGTTGTTGCTTTTGTTTTACAGCCTGTATTATTGTGCAATGGGAACAGCCATTTCCATCAGACTGTGGTTCTGTGGACACCAGTGAAAGGCTTTGCAGTCAACAAGGTATGCAAACAGATTGAACAGTACAGGGCTTTACATATAATCAAGTGTATTGATTGCAGAGCTTTTATTAACTACCTCTACTTGGTTCAAAGTAGAAGAGGACATTGTGATAAGTGTAATAGGGAAGCCAATTTCTCTTTTTGCCTCAAGCCCCAACATGGCTCCTGTGGGCACTGCCATTTCACACCATTCCCAGTCTCATGTGTCTTGTCACTGCTGCACCCTAGGCCTTGAAGGGTAGGGTGCCGAGGCTGGACCCTCTCTGGGCTGGGATAGGGACACTGCCTACAGCTCCCCACCCTCTGCTGCCCCAGCGAGGCCTCTCCTTGGACCAAAGAGGTGCACTGGCTCTAAACAGTGTACAAGCTTCTGCTTGGGGAAGGGTCAAGAGTGGATGCAGATTCAGGGCCAAGAATAGATGCAGATGTCTCTCTGCCTTGGGAAAGAAACTGAATGGCAGAATTGACTTCTCCAAAACCACAGAACTGGATAAAGTCTGAACTGGGCCTAGGAGAGAGAGTGGGACAAAGAAGGAGGAGTCGGGAGAACTGGGTTAAATACTGGCACTAAGGCAGGTTAGCTGGTAGAGAGTCCGCAAAAGGAAGAGCTGGAGGGATGCTGCTAAGTCTCTTTTCACCTCTGCAACTTGGAAGAGTCTGACGAAGACATTTTCTTTGTTTAATAAAGGGGAGGGAGGTACCTCCCTGTAGTCGGTTGATTTATGTCCCCCAGAAAACCTTACTCTGAGTCTGAATCCATTCCCATGGGTGTGAAGACCTTTTGAAGATGTTTTCAGTTAAGGTGTGGCAAACTGAATTAGGATGGGTCTTAATCCTATTTAACCTCATAGAGAAGGTCACAGAGGGGGAGGGGCACAGGGAGGGACAGAAGGTGGGAGGCAAAGGAACCTGGAGGAGAAAGGAGAAGACATCACATTGTGCACTGCCATGTGACCAAAAGGCCAAAGACCAAGAATCGCTTGCCACCAGTCCCAGACCGCCATGGTCTTCAGGGAGAAAGCAACACCTTGGTGACACCTTGACTTTGGACTTCTAGCCACAAAATTCTGGGCTGATAAATTCCTTTTGTTAAGCCAACACATTGTATGGCATTTGTTTTAGCAGTGGAAAAGGAAAACACTCCCCCCTCCCTACATGTCTCCTTGAAAATGTAATAGGGCTGATAATTGGCTTGACCTTGTGATTTTGCAACATAAAATCACAGGCTTTCTGCGCCTCAGGACTGTAAACCCTTGTCTTGGAAGGAGCTTGGGAGCCTCTCCGAGGTTGGCATGGTGTGATCACTGGTGCATCCATTCACGCTCAAGGAGAGAACATTGTTCTCGCTTCTGTTTTATTGTTTATATTCCAGTGAAATCCTGTCCACCACTGTGGTCATTTGCATAGTCTACCTATATGCGTGTGTTTCTGATTGCGTACCCCATAATAAATGTACTTTTTCTCTCTCTCCAGTATTTGTATTGAGGGGGTATTGGTTGGCATGTTTTATTTCCCCAACAGACTCCTCACTTCCAACACTCCAGTTTTATATGGAAAAGCAGAATACATTGGCATGTTAATTATGGTAAATAAATAGGCATACACATGCATAAAACAAGTGTTTATGTGGACATAAATATTTTCATTAACTCCCTCTGTGTTAACTACAGTGTTGTGACTAAGACCATAGGTTTAGGAGCCAGCTTCTCTGGGTTTGAATCTGTAAACTTCTGGACAAAAGAAGCTCAATTTTCTTTCCATTTGTTCAGTAGTTGCACACCTGGAAGGTTCAATATATATTAAAATTTTGAAAAATAAGAGATTGTGCTTATCTGTAAAAATATTACTATTTTAGAATCAAATATTTATGATCAGTTTTTCATCTACATGTTTGTCCCGTAAGACATGTGACAGTCGTTTTGGACATGGAAAATTCCTCATCAGGTCGATCTCTCCTGTGTGCTGTAAGATGTCTAGTGTACCTGGCCTCTGCCCCTAACTCATTTTAAAAATCAAAAAACAATTCTGCCCATTTCTACAGTGCCTTCCATGATACTGTCACATCTCATCAAGAACTTCATATTTAAATAGTTTATCCAGTAAAACACAGAATTAGTGATATCAGTCTTCTCAAAGAAGAATTCCTGTTCAATATCTGCTCATTATTCAGTAACCATTTAATCCTTGCTCTGTGCAATGCCTTCTGGAGCTAAGTGAAACACAGCCATGAAATGCAAGGTTTGGGAATTAGACAGTTCCTTAAAGATCATTGAACTCAGTTGTTTCATGCAATTGCTGACAGACCTGGCTTTGTTTGTTTGTTTGTTTGTTTGTTTGTTTGTTTTTATAAAGTCAAGGCATTCATTTAAGTCACCTGAGAAGATCTGCATTTTGCCACATCCATTCATCTTGGTCCTTTGAAATTATGTGAGAAAATCCAAGGGTAATGTAAGAAACGTATATTGATGCTTGAATATGTGTTTCAATGTCTTAGGGATCCTTTTGGAATATTCTTATAAATGTTCAGGATACTTTATCTTTTGGTAATCAGTGAATTAGACCAAGAACGATTAAGACAACAACAACTCTTGTGCTTTCTGTTCCCCCAGCTCACTACAAGCTGGGCTGGGTCTTATCACTGGATGGTTGAGGTGGACCCGATTCTGCCAGTTACCATTGGGACCAATTAACTTCACTGACCTCTGTGTCTTCCTCTGTGATCTAGGGGTATCAAAACCTACGTCTGCTTAATATACATGTGAATGAAAATAAAGAATGGTCTGGCCTATATCAGAAATACAGGAGGTGCTTTATATATTATATTCACACATCACAGGAGGAGGTAAGACTGGCACTATTATCACCATTTAATAAAGAAGAAAACAGAGACCATGAGTGCTTTTGAGGATTTTCAAAAGAAAAATTATGATGATATGAAGCCCCAGCCATGATCTGATCACAGACTTCCTAACTTGCAGGCCTCTGAAGCTTCCTTCATTTTCCCAAGTAGTGAGGGAGGTTATTTTGGGGCATAAACTCTGGGCATATGCTTGCAATCTTAACCTTTATTTGTTCAAATGTGTCAGGAAGCCACAAGTGTGATTTTTTACTATCAGATTGAAATGAAAGTTCAAATTATTTATAATTGCACTTTATTTTTGATCTTGTAAAACATACTTTTAAAAATAGGATAATTGCATATTTGAACTCATAAAGAGTAGGGTCAAAGCAGAATGCTAAATATTCCAGGTCAAATGTTAACAATATATCAAAATCTATGATAAAAATGAAGAAATATTTAAAGCAACAAATAATGTACAAACAGCTTTTTCATGAGTATTACTTGTATGTAAATATGAAATTGGATGACATAGCTTTTAGATACTCAATAAAACATAAGAATAAATGGAAATATTTTAAAACTTAACAGGCTTTAAAATTAAAGAGGAAACTGAGGTTATATATAAAAATAAATAACACATAACAGAAAGGAACGAAGTGAAAAATGTACAAAAGTGGCCCAAGGCACTTTGTCTAACTATAAAATACCCTATTTTAAAAAAATATAAAAACATACCACTTTTTCATTTCTGGTTTCTGGGGCTTTTATGTGTATTTTGTTATGAATAAAAAGTCCCCCAAACAACATCATCATCATCATCACCATCATCATCACCACCACCACCATTAAAATCTTTGATAAAAGTCAAAGTGCTTATTGCAAACTTTTATCTATTTGAAGTATCCACTTACATATATTTCAATGGGGAGGCAGATACTAGTTTATATTGCTTCTATGTCTTTGTCAACCCATACAACAGCAATAAGCTGGCTAAAGTGAAGGAAAAAAATCTGTGTTGGTGATCACAAATGAAACATGAACAGCCAGTCTCAGAGCAATCTGAAGTACTTTGTAGACTTTGAAAGCCATTCCATGTGGATCACAGTGTTTTGTCTCCCAAATACCCTGAAATTAATTTTTAAAGTTTGACAGTTTCAAAAATTTTTCTTTATCA
Source organism: Choloepus didactylus (assembly GCF_015220235.1). Classification (NCBI taxonomy): domain Eukaryota; kingdom Metazoa; phylum Chordata; class Mammalia; order Pilosa; family Megalonychidae; genus Choloepus; species Choloepus didactylus. The sequence goes on along the minus strand of NC_051322.1, from coordinate 16,274,492 downwards.
ACAAAACATCTTTCAGGACTACATTATTTTGTATAGCAGCAATGGAAAGACTTCTTTGATGTCAGCCATAAGCAGTTAGAATTCATTGCCAATTGTTTAAAACGGTGGGAACTCACTGCCAATTGAAGACAGAAAGTGTGCTGGTATTTTATTGTAGATTCCAGAGTCCAGTGACATCACTGACATAAGGATAGCTACTATAACCGATTCATTTGCAATATTTGGGCACTACCGAATGCTAAAGTTATGTGAAATCTGTCACAGGGGCATAGTGTGGATGGTGAAAAGGATTATATATTAAGAGCCAGGAGACAGGGGTTCAAATTATCCTTGACTGTGTACTGACCATACAACTTTAAAAAGGCAGGGTAATCTCTGGATTCTGAGGGAATTGCTTTGCTTATCTGAGAGGCGACACACCAGAGGACCTTCTGAAGTTTCTCTGTTGCTCTGTGATTCTATCTTTCTCTCCAATTGTCTTAGGCTGAAGGACAATACATTTCCTGATTTAGGAGAGGCAGAACATCTGCTACATACCCTGGCCTGTTTTGCCCTTGGGTTACCTTTGATGTCCAGGAGCAACCAAATCTAACATGTTATGTATGTGCAAAGAAGACTTCTATGCCATATTTCTGGCTCTCAGAGAATTCTTAGACCTAGATGCTGGAAGATAAAGATCAATTGGAAAGCTATTTTACAACACAGTAGGAATTCCTACTTCCAACGTGCGTTTATGATATGCCAGTCTGAAATCTGCCAGCAGGGAAGAGGGTGGAATAGCCCTACAGATGGTTGCTACCAAGAAAACCCTGAAGTTGCCATTAGAAAGCAAATGATACTCCATGAAGCAAGTAGAATGGTTACTAGTTCAATGGAATCCAACTCTTCTTCAGCCTTACAAAGAACATGCAATATGAGAAGTTCCAATTTATAAATGGTCAGTTTGGGAATAAAATGTGAGATTTTGTCCTTCTAGATATAAAATTATTAAATGGATGCCAGTCACTGGTAAATGTTTTATTTAAACTAGGTCAATACAAGGTGTTTTGTTGTTGTTGTTGTTTAATTTGGAGATGAAAACACTAACTCTCTGAAATAATGAGACCATAGAACTTCTCAGCTAAAAAATAATTGATAAATCAAAACAGTATGAAATAGATATTGAGTTTTAAAGCTTGTCGAGGTTATAATATTCATCGTATTTCAAAATTTCCTTCAAACTGTCAATTCTGCCACTACTGAAAGAAATTCCAGACTTTTGCCTAATAACAACCTTTCTTAGCAAGATGTTTTTCTTGCTGTTGAACTTCAAGGTTGATTGTTTCCCTGCATCTTTATTTATGTGACTTGAAGAAGAACTAGTTGACATGTTCTGTGAAGAAAACTTTCCAAAGCTGAGGACTATAATGAAAATATTGTGCTTTAATCCATTGCTTACACCTAAATGCACATTATTTTCCCTTTACCTGGGTAGTTCTCAGAGGGGGAGATCAGGCAGAAAAAATGATGACTTCTGAGAATCAGATGTGTGTTTTTGGTTATCAGCTGTTGTAAATGGAGCAAAGGGTGAGATAAAAATAATAGCTTTGCAGATTGATTCATATAAAATAATCGATTGCTTATCATAGAGAAACATTAGAAAATCAAATCCAAGTGTTGTCTGGGAAGTCTAGGAGGGACTGAACACTAATACCGTGCAAATATGTTAATGCTAAGTGAAATCAATTCAGTCTTCAGTATACCTTACTGGTTACCTTATTGGGTTCCGATGCCAGACTGCTTTGATTCAAATCCTGGCTCCACTATTTAATAATTGTGGGATCTTAGGCAACATAATATGAATTATAAGCCACAGTTTCCTCATTTGTAAAATGGAGTTGATAATAATTTTTATCTTAAGAATGAGATAATGCATGTAAATTGCTTAACACAGTACCCAGCATGTTGTAAAAACTCAGTAAATGTTAACATAGCCAAGAACATTCTAAATGCTTTGCCCAGATAGTCTTCATGACTGTCCAATAAGGTAGTGCTATTGTCAGCACCCCCACATTACCAGGGGAGAAACTGGGCCAGAAGGAGAGTAAGACCCAGCCCATGGTCACAGAAATAGTACTTGGAGGAGGAGTGATTCTAATCCTGAAGAAGCTGCAAATACCTTCTAAAATTTTCTTATTTTTAATTCAATTTTTATTTTTAATAGAATAGTTGTGGTTTTGTAGAAAAATCATACTGAAGATACAGAGTTCCCAGATACCACCTTCTCTCACATATGCAGTTTTCCCTGTTATTAACACTTTACTTTAGTATGGTAACTTTGTTACAATTGATGAAACCATATTATTATAGTTACATTATTATCTGAAGTCCATAGTTTACCTTAGGGGTCACTGCTTGTGTTGTACCATCCTATATTTTAAAGGGGAATTTAAAATTCCCCTTTTAACATCATTCAAATTTATAATGCAGTGGTGTAAATTATATTCACAATATTGTGCTCCCATCACCACCATCCATTACCAAAAGTTTTCAGTCACCCCAAAGAGAAACTCTGTCTCAACTAAGCATTAATATCCCATTTCCTAACCCCATTTTGGCCCCCTGTTAACCTGTATTCTATATTCTGACTCTATAAAATCAGGATCATACAATATTTGTCCTTTTGTGCCTGGCTCAGTTCACTGAACATGGTATCTCCAAGGTTCATCCATGTTGTCACATGTATCAGAACTTCAATTTTTCTTATGGCTGAAAAATATTCCATTGTATGTATATACCACATTTTGTTTAGCCATTCATTGGTTGTTGGACATAAGGGCTGCTTCCGTCTTTTGGCAGATGAGAATAGTGCCCTTTGAGCATCAGTGTGCAAATACTTGTTTGAGTCCTTGCTTTCAGTTCTTTTGTGTATGTATCTAGAAGTGTGATTGCCAGGTCATATGGTTATTCTATTCTTAACTCTCTGAGGAACTGCCAAACTGTTTTCCACAGCAGCTGCACCATTTTACATTCCCACCAACAATGAACAGGTGTTCCTATTTCTCCATATCCCCTCTGACACTTGATATTTTCTGCTTTTTGAGTAATGACCATTCTTGTGGGTGTGAAATGGTATCTCACTGTGGTTTTGATTTGCATTTGCTAATGGCTAATGATGTTGAATATCTTGTCATGTGCTTACTGGCCCTTTGTATATCTTCTTTGGAGAAACGTCTATTTTTTAAGTCTTTGCCTTTTTCCTATTTTTAATTGGGTTCCTTGTCTTTCTGTTGTTGAGTTGGAGGACTTCTCAAGGATTTTTGAAAACGCACACATCTGGGAGTCAAAGTCCTGGATTCCAGATGTTGCTCTTTCACTTAACATCTTTGATCTAGTTCCTCAGCTGTAATTTGAATGTTCTGGACTAGATAATCTCTAAATTTTCTTCAATTCTAAAATTTCCATTATCTTTGATTTTACCTTACTCTGCCATCAAAATTTATTCCATAGTCCTCCATAGTCTTCTGGGTGCCTTTTGTGTAAACAAAGTTTTGGGAGCTAAAAATCTAAAGGAAAATAATTTAAATTATGACATTTTATCAAACTCAAGTATACCTCAGAATTCATCCATCCTGGTGTATTGTATTTGTGTGAATTCATTTAGAATATTCTAGTTAAGTAGTTTGATGTGTGAAAATGATGAAAAAGTCAACTGTAATCTGTACTAACGTTGTAGTTTGGTAAAGTATCATTAGGAATCTTAGAAAAATTTAAAAATACAACAACTGGATAGACTCTACAACACAGCAAACCCTAATGTAAATGATGGACTATAGTTAATAGTACAATTGTAAAAGTGTTCTTTTCATCATAGTGTTTCATCAAGGTGTTAATAATAGGATGGTATATTGGAACACTGTATTTTATGCACGGTTTCTCTGTACCTACATCTTCTCTAATAAAAAATTAAAAATTTAAAAATTAAAAAACAAACAGGTGATCTGTTAGGAGTTAGACAATAGACCTACTGCTCTTGAATGAATTCTCTATCAGCAACCATTACGGTTCTTACTCTACACTGTTGGTGCAGCCCTTGAGATCAAAAACTTGGGGATGGTGAATAAATTCCCTTCCAGGAGGACTCTTATTCCCCTTCCAACTAGACAGCTTGCCCTTCTTGCCTAAGAACCTGGAAGTACCCGCTTCTGACCCAGCCTCCATGCAAGGTACGAGCTGGAGTATCAGAGAGCCACAAAAGAGACCTTTGGAACTGCAGACAGGTTATAGGTCTGTGCCTACTTGCTAATAAGTCTGGGTATTGGTGTCCTGGCCAAAATATAGGGGGATTAGTTAACATGCGACTTGCTTTCATTGCCAAATGCTATCTAGTGGCAATGTGGGAGGGACACGTTGCTGTCAATTACCGTCATCCACTGAATATTACCAATAGTTACCAAAGGTTCCACCCAGCAAATTGACGTGGGTCAGTTTAAGACAGTGACAAAGTTAAATACGTTACCTGGTGAATTCAGAGTGAATATGCTCACAAGATTAGAGTCAAGGGAAACTGAGACAAGATATGTCCTTGTATAGAGAAAAAAGATAAACTGCTATCAGCGGTTTCAATAATTATATATAAAAAAAGCTGAAGAAAGACACAGATTATCTGTGTCCCTGCCCCTTCCTTCTCTGGTTCAGAGCAGGGTGGGAACCTAATTAAGTTGTTTCAATAGAGTTGCTTGACCAGGCTGAAGGACGGCAAAATGAGATTTGTGGCATTCTTCACTCTTTGTGATTAACTTAAGTGATAAGCTGTTTGTAAAGTAGAGATTAAGTGCTCAATTTATTGATCCACTCAAAAATATGTGTTTGCACCTACTTTTCTAGGGTCTAGAAATACAAGAGTGAATAAAATAGACAAAAATTCCTGCTGTCATGAACTTTACATCATAATGTGGCAGTGGAGGCAGCAAATAAGTAAATAAAATACATAATGTGTTAACTGCTGATAAGTGCTACAGAGAAAAGTAAATAAGAAAGGAGGATAGGGAACTTTGGTGGCAGGGTAAGAGAGGTAAGAGAAACACTCATTCAAGGTGTTTCTAGATCCCCTTACTGAGTCCTTTATAAGAGGATAAAGGACAGAGAAAACCCAGAGAAGATCACAGAAAAAGCCCCAGAGAAGCTGAGACACATGGACACACCCGCAGAAGCTGAGAGAGGAAGCCACTGAAGCCAGAAGCTGGTAGCAATGACACCTGGGAGAGAAGGACCAGGAGACACTGCCATGTGCCTTGCTATCTGACAGAGGAGCCCAAGCTCACTGGTAACCTGTCTTCAGAGAAGCTATCATCCTGTTGATGCCTTAATTGGGACATTTTCACAGGCTTAGAATAGTAAACTTGTAAGCTAATAAATCCCCATCGTTAAAAGCCAGTCCATTTCTGGTATACTGCATTTCGTCAGCTTTAGCAAACTGAAACAGAAGGCAAAGGCAGAAGCAGAGAGCTCAGATTAGGAGGCTGCCATAATTCCTGTGGGAAATAACAGCAGCTCAGACCAAGGTAGTCATGGTGTAGGGTGTAAAAAGTGGCTGGACTCTTCTATTTAGAAGGTGGCATTGTCTGAATTGGTTGACATATTAGATGTGGGGTATGAAAGAAAGAAAGAAAGAAAGAAAAAGAAAGGGTGGGGGAGAGGGAGGGAGGGAGGGAGGGAGGGAGGGAGGGAGAGAGAGAGAGAGAGAGAGAGAGAGAGAGAGAGAGAGAGAGAGAGAGAGAGAGAGAGAGAGAGAGAGAGAGAGAGAAAGGAAAAGAAAGAAAATGAAAGAAAGAAAGAAAGAAAAAAAGAAAGAAAGAAAGAAAGAAAGAAAAGAAAGAAAGAAAGAAAAAAAAAGAAAAATCAAAGATGACTCCAGAGATTTTGTGGAAGAAAGTTTAGGAGAAGCAGTTTGAAGGTGGGGGAGCTCAGGAGCTTGGTTTTCAACATTTTAAGTTTGAAGTACCTATTATACATTCAGTTGGCCATATCAAGTAGACATGTTTGGGAGTCAGAAGAGAGGTCCAGGGTGAACATATATATTTGGGATCTTCCGTACACAGATGACATGTGAGATCTCATGAAACTAGAGGTGAATGTAGAGAGCAAAAGGAAGCAGTCCCCACACTGAGCCCTGGAGCACTCCAAAACGAAGAGCTCAGGGGAGATGAAGCCATGAAAGAGGGGAGTAAAAGATGGATTTCAAGGAGAATTAAATTCTACAGTGGTGTAGCATCATTTCTTTCCCCTTTTACTTTTATAAATTAGGGCTGCTCAAATAAAAAACATCTTTTGGGAATTGAGTTTAGCACATGGAATGTTTAGAATACTTGAAAACCACAAACAAGGGGTAGGTTCATGTTTACAAAAATGTATTGCATTTGAGGGAGGAATGAAATTGGACCATCTGAACAACTAAAATATTGTTTTCTTAGATCCTTTTAGTTTTCTCTCTTTTTATGGAAGGTGGATTTCTATATTTCTGTGAGGTCAGCCGCACAGAATCTCTGTGCCCTCAGTCAGCGAGCTCTGGAAATTACAGTTTGCCGAACACCTGCGATGTAGGGTTGACAGGCCGACAACTCTTGAGGATGACAAGAAGCCCTGCAATATTAAATGTTTATTTCACACACACTATCTAAGGGATGAACATATGTTTCCTGACTGATGAAAATGCCTTTGTTTCACTGCTAGACTCAGCCATTTATAAAATGTTTATTAGTAAGAACTGTAAAAACAGAATTTCAATATTTTCATCAAGATTTGGGATATAATCCAGGAAAGGGCAAGTGAGAGATTATCTTATTTTTCCTAATATTTTATGATGAAAATGTTCAAAGTTGTAAGAATTTTACAGTGGACACCTTTATACTCACCACTGGGACTCTACCAATAAATTTTTACCTATTTCTATCTACATATCTATACATCCTTATATACATTCAGCAATCCATTTTATTTTCTGATGCATTTAAAGTGAATTACTGACATCAGCTTTACCCTAAATACTTCTGGGTGTATATTACTAATTATAGTTCAATATTTGTTTACTTTTTTTCTTGACTAATATGCAGTGAAATGCATGAATCTTAGGTGTGTATTGATTGAATTTTGCAACCCAGAGCCCCAATCATTACCCTCATCCCAGAAAATTTCTTTCTGCTCTTTTCCTATTCAATCCCCCAAAGCAATTATTCTGGTATTTTCCCACCATAGATTAGCTTAGCCTGTTTTAGTACTGCATATGCACGGAATCATGCACTAGGTTCTATTTCGTGTAAGTCTTCCTTCCTTCACCATTTTGTAGCAGAATGTCATATCTGAAGACAGAAGAGCTTTTATAAGGCAGCCAAAAGATTAATATATTTAATTCTGAAAACCCAGTTGAATGAATGCTTAAGAGATGCACAAAGATGGAGTGATGTGGATTCCTTCTCCGGAGCTTTCAGAGTAAAATGTGTGTGTCTGGGGGGTGACATTATCTGGAAATACACATTGGATTTTCTGCTTAAGAACATGGGAGAAGACAGCTGATGTCCACAGACCACCTAATGTGCACTAGATAGTTGATGTGTTATTTCACTTAAACCTCACAATAAGAGAGGTGTAATTGCTTTCATTTTACAAATGAGCTGTCCTCTCCTTGATACACTTTGCTGTTTCCTAGGGCTTCCTTTCACCCTTTAGGCACTCAAGGTCCTCATGGGGATAGTGGGGTGACCAGAGCTCCACAAGGGAGCACGGCCATCCCTAGCTAGCCTTTCTTGTATTCTTTTCCTGTTGATTTTCCTAGTTTCTTGTGTCTGGCTCCAGACCAGCTGATAACTAGTTAATATGTTAAACTATCATGACGTAATGACCTATGAATGTTGGTGTCCTAATATATTTTCCCTTGCTAGTTGATATGTTTATTTTGTAGCAACACTGTATGGTGACAGAATATCTTTATCTGAAGGAAAAAGTCATGGTGAGAATTTCAGGTATCCATTTATATGGGTTGAAAATATATTGGAGGAGGCAGGCATTCACACACTTCTATTTACTAACCTTTTAAGAGTTTCTAGACTGTTGCTCGTAGATTCTAGAGATATGATCTTTCTGTATCCATCACTAGGAGCTCAAATATTACAGACCTGATTGGTCAAGACCTCCGTAGCTGGTTCAAGACTGTAACCAAGAGTTCTGGAACCTTCAGGCCTAATCACGTTTCCTAATTAAGTAATATTTAGTATCTTTATGGACAATATTCCCAGTGTTCCAATTTGCTAATGTTGCCATTAAGCAAAATACCAGAAATGGATTGACTTTTATAAAGGGGGTTTATTTGGTTACAAATTTACAGTCTTAAGGCCATAAAACTGTCCAAACTAAAGCATCAACAAGAAGATACCTTCACTGAAGAATGGCCGATAGCATCTGGAACACCTCTGTCAGCTGGGAAGGCACATAGCTGGCATCTGCTGTTTCCAGATTGCATTTCAAAATGACGTTCTCCAAAATGTCTCTGGACTTGCCTCTCTTAGCCTTTTCAGCTCCTGTGCATCTAACCATCTAGGGATCCTCTCTTAGTATCTCTGGAGCAAACTCTGTGCTAGCATCTCTTAGCTTAGCATCTCCAAACATCATTCTGTCCACATCTCCAAGTATCAGCTTTCAACGGCCTTCTCCAAAATATCTCTCTCAGCTGCAGCACTGAGCTCCTTCTGAGCTCTTATAGGACTCCAGTGATTTAATTAAGACCCACACTTAAGGGGCAGCATAACACCTCCATGGAAATAGTATAATCAAAGGTATTACCTACAGATGGGTGAGTCACATCTCCATGGAAACACTCAATCTAAAGTTTCCATCTGACAAGATTGGGTTAAAGATCATGGCTCTTTTTGGGGGACATAATATATCTAAACTGGCACACCTAGGATCCTGGTCTCTTTATTCCTTGACTTCCTTTTAGTGAATTCTTTTTCAACCTTCCACCTTTTTCAATTGAGGTTGTATCCTTGTTCATCACAATAAATTCTTGACTTCCAGACCTTGATTTCAAGGATCCCAGTCCCTGACCACATTCTATCTATTTGATGCTAATTCCCTCATTCAACAAGACCTTCAATTTATTGTCCCTAAACCTTTGTTTTTTAAAAATCATTTGTCACATCCATGGTTCACATCTTTTTCCTTTTTGACATTAAGGTCCATGGGCCAAACTTTTAACCACTTCCTCACCCTCTCTCTTGTACTCATCTAGAAGAACTTGCACCCTGGCAAAAAAAAAAAAAAAAAGTAGCAATCCACTTGCTTCATTCCACTGTATTTCCAGCATCCAGAAAACTTTCTGCCAACAACAAGGGGCTCTATAAATATTTGATGAATGAAGAAGGATGGAGAAGGGGGACTGGTTGGAAATATGCAGCTGTGTAAGATTTACCTTGAATCTTTAATTTCCTCCAGGATGTGTGGAATTACTTGGGTTAGAATGGGAGAGACCAGGTAATACCACGTAGTTGATACCTTCTTGGTCTGATGTTTAGGGCACCTCCAAGCTGCAGATGTAGTCTGCAGGGGCTCCTGCCAGTGGTTCAGAGAGGCAAAACTCTGGAAGCTTCCAGGGACCTCCTTTGGCAGTTGGCAGTTGCTTAATGCTCAGCAAGTGGGTGGGGGCCCCACTTGGTGGTTCATCTCCTTTCTGTTGCCAAAGGCTTCCTGAAATATCTTGGGCTGATAATGGTGACAATGCCAAGAAATTCCTAGTAAAAACCTGTGGTGTTGCTGGTGTGCATCCAGGATGGCTTTCCTCCTCACACCGCTAATGGCTACGTTACACCATCTTGGTTCAGTGAGCCTTTTCAAAGGACAGTGCTATTCAATACCTTGCCTTTCAGGAATGTTCCTTAAGTTCCCCAAAGTGATACAGGAGTAGCAATGAGTGTAACAGCACAATAGAGGGCCACATTCCCATATGTCTCTTCGGCTCAATTTTGGTGCTGGGTGACCCCTACTGACTTCTGAGGGAGCTCTTTGCAGAACATATTGTGCGGAGTCCACCACCCTTTTCTGGCACTGTCTAAACACGGATATCAATAGTGTCTTGGGAGAAGCACCCACTTTTTTTGCCCATGTCTCCACTCATAGGGCTTAGGATCTTGAGTTTCAGCGATGGTCTGGGTATATTGGTCCTCCCCTCCCACCTCCTTCACAACATTCTAAATGCAAGTAGAACTGTACTTGTTACTTCTGGGTTGGGCAAAAATATGTATAAAATACGTTCAAGTCTGCCTATTGCATGTGAAAAGGTTGCACAATCCTCTATCCTTTAGGTTAGAGCAGTTTTCTAAATTAGCCTAATTAAAGGATCACCTGGGGTACATGTCAAAAAAAAAACAAAACAAAATGAAGCATAGAAGTCAAGGGCTCCTCCCCCAGAAGTAATGATTCAATGGGTTTTGGAGGGGTGCTGGTGGGAATTTGCTGTCTTAGCAATGGCCGCAGATGATACAAATAATCAGGAAACTGAGTAGCTCTAGGTCAGAAAATGAGAATAATGTCAGTTTGATCACATCTCATTTTCTCACTCAGTCACCCTGTCTGGAGAACGCAAAAACAATCCCTTCTTTCTGCCTCTGTTTGTCTGCCTGGGTAGACTGAATGGGCCAGTGTGTTTGAAAACAAAACAAAACAAAACAACCACCAAGATAAAATGATAGTCATAAGGCAAAAATATTTCAGAAGCTGGGGTTCAACCCTAGATAAATGTGCACTCATTATTTATTCATTAGAGATATTAACACTTACATAAATAATCCCAGACTCTGTGAATGGGAAAAAAAAAAAAAAGAGAAGTAACCACAGAATAGGATCAATGTCTAATACCAGGCACAATTGTTTAGGGGGCATGAGAGAAATCTCTCCACTAATAACACTTCTTCTAGACTAAGTGCTCACTAAACATTTCTACAAAATCCAAATTTCATTGCCACTGCAATGGAAAGCGTAATGCTGATAGTCCAACTTCAAAACCTAGACTCCAAGGTACAGACATGCATTCCAAATAGTTTTCTGAGAAAAATGGACTTTTGAATTGTGTTGAAGTAAGAAAGGGTGCAAAGAATTGAGAGTTGGTGAGGTTAATACAAGCCTTGGAGGTCAACGTGCCCTTCCTTTGGGTCATAGGGCTAATGATCAGTGAACCGAGCAATAACCAAGCACAGTGGAAAATCAGCAGGGGCCTGGACAAAATCAAACTACTGTTGGCTCCAAGATCTTTTCGTTTTCTTCAGCACTTACCGCTTTGTACTTAATAATGGATAGTCTGTTAGAGGAGCAGTCCCGCTCCGGGTTGCAGTTGTTTTGTGTGAGTGGGTTTAGTTTTGCTGTTTATGTTACATAACATATAATAGATATGCATGAAATACATATACACATACATTCGTAGGATATATGTACATATATGTGCATATGCATACCTTATATAATGTGCCACTGCAAGAGGACGTGATAGTGCCAAAATAATTACTTCTGTATATTGTTTTCAAAGAGTTTTCTGCATACATTATTTCATTTACTTTAACCCTTGTAACACCCTTCTGAGGTCAGAGTTATAATTTTGTTCATTTTCAGAGGTGGCGACCAAAGCTTAGAGAGGCCAAGAGATTTGCCCAATGGCGGCACAGATCCAGTGAATGACGGAGCTAGGTTCCAACATTTCATGTTGAGCTAAAGTCTGTGCTTGTTCCTTGGTAATTTGCTACTATTTTTTTGTTTGTTTTTCTTTTTTGGAAAAATGATTTAATATTGTCAATCTAATGTCACAAAGAAACTTTGAACAGAAATCATGTTTTCTACTATCCCTTTAAACTTTTGAGTCTGTTCTTTTTTTCCATGAAACCCTTCATGTATCTGAACCTTTAGTCTCTCTTCTTCCTTTCCTTACTTTTACAAAAAAGGGTCTTGTAAATGTATTTATAATGGGGGGGGTGTGTGTACAAAATTGAGTCTGAATATTTCCTTCTTAGAATAGTATTTTAATTTTAATTGGAGATAATGCCTTACTGGTGAAACTTTAAAGCCTAATGCTCATAGGAGTAAGTGTGTATTTGTGTGTGTGTGTGTGTGTGTGTGTGTGTGTGTGTGTGTTTAAGCGTTTAGAGGCAATGGAAGGCCCCTAGAACCTCAAGTACAGATTCCCATCCACTCATTCTCTCCGTAGGACCAGCCCTGAGTGGTCAGTTGATTTCTTTGTTGAGAGGTGAGGATGGGTAGAGGTTCTAAGTGTGTTCAAAATGAGGAAAGTTAGTTAGAAACAGTGAAGGCTACTTTATATAAGATAGCGCAGAAACTAGCAACAATATCGCTAATTTCTCTACTTCTCACATACATTCTATTCAGACCACATCTTAGGGGCATATATGATTAACATGGAATGTATGATTTTTGCTTTAATTAGTGAAGAAAGTTACATAAACTTGTATTAGTATCAGCTTTTTGCACACAAACATGTAAACTGAAACATTAAATTATTTAAACTGATTTAGATTCTTAAGTTCTACACACATTTAGGCATGTTAATGTTTACTGATTATTAAGTTGGTTTAAATCAGGCAGATTTTTCACATATTCATAGAATTTTAAATTCTTAACTACTTCCCTATTTTTAAGGTACCGGTGTAAAGAATAACGCATAGAATAAATAAAATGAGGACTAGAAAAATAGCCAAGGAGAAAAGGAGATGATATAAAGAATAAATAGAGAAAAAGAAAATTCCTTGAAATACATGATTTTTCAAAAACATACATGTTTTGAGGTAAGATATAATTTACCTAAATAATAACTTTCGACAAACTGTTTAAATATATAACATTTCTATTTCTGCTATCAAATAAAATATTTCATCAGGTTGAGTTAATGTAATCTCAATTTAATATTACTAGGCTGGCCTCTCAAAAAAAAATATGAGGCCACCTGTTTTTTGTGGCTTTCATGCTTCACACTCTCCTTGGTGAGTGGCAAATTCTCCCCCAGGCTTGGAAACTCAGCTAAAATTTTAGCTCCTCTGTGAAATTTGCCCTAAATTCCCAGGTGGAATTAGTCATACCAAGATGTACCCTTGGCACTTTGCATGTAACTTTATAGATTTGGGAAGCAACCTGATTCCTATAAATACCCTTATAATATCACTTACCACCTTTTTTTTTTTTTTTTTTTTTTTGGATAATCTTTAATAGTCTGCAATAATTTTTGATTTAAAGAGAATGCAGCGAGTTCCCGACACCTCTTGCCTGGTTTCGATTTTCCCGAATGTTATCGTCTTGCATTGTTGTGCTGCATTTTTCAACACTAGGAAATCTACGTCAGTTTATGACTATTAACTAAGCTCCAGATATTATTCTGATTTTGCCAGATTTTCTAATTATGTCCTTTTCTGTTCCAGAATTCCATCCAGGATCCCACGTTTCATTTTTTCTTGCTGTCCTCAGTCTCCTCTGGGCTGTGACACATTCTCAGAATTTTCCTTGTTTGCCATGACCTTGACCATTTTGAGGAAGAATGCCTAGATGTTTTGTAGATTGTCCTTCAATATGGTTTGTCTTTTTTTCTTTTTATTTCTGTTAGATGGGGTTAGGGGTGTTTGGAAAGAATGTCAGAGGGGCATCATATCACATCACACCACACTACTTGTAGCTCTGCATTCTCCATGTCTCTGTCCTCTTCTGGGTTGCTCACTGCTTGAAGACAGAGACTGGCATTAAACTGACTACACTTCTACCTCATCAGCACACAGCACAAGACCTGAAATGTACTAGTATCCAGTAACTGGACTTTCTTTTATAACATTATGTTTTGTTAACTGTCTCACTTCCTAGGAAAGGAGTCTCTTAAAGCTAGAGACTATGTCTTGTCCTTTCCTTTATGCTCTCACCACTAAGCCCAGGGCTCGATGTAAAGGAAATGCTAAATAAAGGTTTTGAAATTCATGTTAAATGAACTGTTACTTTTTCATTTTTTTCGGTAGCAATTTCCAAGGGCGTGCCGTGTTTATTCAATGTGTGCACCTGAAGAAAGTAGTTGGTAAGGCATAGACTGCTCTACTTGAGCTGATAAATGATTATCCTTCATGGGAAATCCACAGGAGACCCAAATTAATGCTTTTTCTTGTTTATGGACATTAGTCCAACTTGATCTTTATAAAGTAGACTTAACTGAAGTTGTTATTGGAGCCCTGCCTTTTAATGTTGCCCTGAGGGTCTGTACTGGGATTTCTTATTCATTAAATGTTAATTCCTTTACTCGCAGCCACTCTCTGTTCCTGGCTTAAGTTGAACCTAGTCTGGCAGTTTATGACATTGGAGAACCAAAACGGTAACAGAGAAAGTAATACAAAAAACTCCATGGACAGAATTGATAGATAATAAATAGGGCTGTCAAAGAACAAGGCTCCATCTAAATGCCTTCAACAGAGGGATATTTACATAAATTATGATCCATTCATATAGTAGGCTATTAAACAATCATTACAATTTTGTTTTAAAAGAACATTTAATGGTGTGTTTAAATTATATAGATAGATAGATATAGATGCATAATATTTGCAGGAAAAAATATTAACTCAGATGTGCAAAAATAGAACAAAAGACTATCCCAAATCCCACTTGCTTAGACAATAGTTTACTCTTGTATGCATGTGCTTCCAGATCTTCTCTATACTTGTATGGGCAATACCTAAAAGAGACAGACTGACTGACATATGTCAAAACAGAGCAATGAAGACATGGAATGTGTATTTGCTGGTCTTCAACAAAATTGGATTTTTCCATATGTATTGTTTTGTAACATTCCATATTTTGTGTGGACATCCCACAAATTTATTGACATTCAGTTTGCTTTCAAATGTTGTTGAAAGTCTAGATGTTTTGAATTTTCAATCTTATAAATGGCATGAAACAGAAAAATGGTGAAAAATCAAATTGAGCTAAAAAAAGCCAAAAAGCTAGGAGGATATTTTTTAAAGTGACCGAAATATTTAATTATTATAGTCAGTTTAATATTCTACTTAATACCATAAACTACAAATATTAAAATCAGTGATTTAGATTTAATATTTTGATTTTAATATTGAATGTTTTAATGTTCAAGCAATTAAAAATATCTTAAGGTGCACCAAAATTGACACTAGTAAAAAAAAAATTATCACAAGTTTCATCAAATTCTTTCATTTCTTCTCTTGCAAATGATCCCCTGTTTTCTCTATATCACTCTATTTTGCAATCCCTTCCCTTATTATGCTTACATAAGGCTCTCCAAACAAATAATAATAATAAAAAAAGTAGTAACAATAGCCATTTGGTGTGATATTTACTAAATACAAAGCCCTGGGCTGTTTTATAAATAACAGCTCAGGTAATCTGTGCGATAACCTTCTGCTCTAGGTATTGCCCACCCCCATTTTATAGAAGAGAAAACTGAAAGGATTCACACTTTTCCAAGGTCACATACTAGTAAGTGACATGGTAGTGGAAACTTTAGTTTGACATAATCTGGGCTCTGCCGCGATACTCTGTTCTACTTCCGGAAATGCTACTGCCCTGTTCCCCACATCCTCACTGTAGTGTGTTTCCACCTGTGATGCGGACTGTTGGGAGAGGCACGTGGCTCAATTTAGGGTGTTTCCTGAATGCAGGAAAAATATTAACTCAGATGTGAAAAAATAGACAAAATACTATCCCAAATCCCACTTGCTTAGGGTGTCGAGCTCATAGATATTCCGCTTTTTACTGCCTGTCTTATTCATGTCCTCCTCCAAGGCATCATGGTCTAATATACAACTGAGGGCTCCGAGGAAAAATCCAGACTCAGGTGCGTTTCAACTATTTGGTGGCAATTTACTTAATAACTCTTAGCTTCAATTTTCTGAGCACCCTTGGGTACTTGTGTTCATTTCCTGTTGCTGCTGTAACAAATTACTACAAACAGCAGTAGAAAACGACATCAATGTATGATCTTACAGTTCTGGAGAGATCAGAAGTCTAAAATGGGTCTCACTGTGCCCAAAGCCAGGTGTCATCAGGCAGGGCTGCGATCCCCCTTGAAGGCTCTCAGGGATCATCTATGTCATCGCCCCTTCCAGCCTCTAGAGGGGGCTGTATTCCTTGGCTCAGAGTCTCCTTCCAGCAATGGTGCCACTCGGACCTGCTTCCATGGACCCATTTCCTTCTCTGACTCTCTCTTGTCTCCCTCTTTGCCTTATAAGGACCATGTGATTACTTAGGGCTTACCCATATAATACAGAATAACTCCCCATCCAAGTCCCTTAACCAACACAAACTGCAGAGTCCTTCTTGCCACATAAGGTGACTTGTTCATGGATTCTGTTGATGAGTGTGTGGGCATCACTGAGGGTCACTGTTCTGCCTACCGTGGCACTAATATCTCTGCCCACAAAAACTATCCTTCCACCATCCATGGAGCATCCACCATTTCTTTTCTCACCAACTCTGCAGAGATCTGGCATTGAGGCTGCTTTGGTTGGCTAAAGCTGCTGAAATGCAGTACACAAGAAATGGATTGGCTTTTACAATGGGGATTTATTAGTTCACAAATTTACCGTTCTAAGGCCATGAAAATGTCCCAATTAAGCCATCAACAGGATGATAACTTCTCTGAAGAAAGGCCAATGGCACCTGGGTTTCCACATGGGAAGGCATGTGGCCAGTGTCTGCTGGTCCTTCTCTCCCAGGTTTAGCTTCTGGTTTCTGTGGCTTTCTCCAAAATGCCTCTATGCTTCTGTCTGTCTCAGCTTTTCTGAGCCCTGTGAGTTTTTCTGTTTTTTATCCTATCATAGAGGACTCTAGCAAGAGGATTAAGACCCACCTTAAATGGGCAGGGTCACATCCCCATGTAAACAACCTAATAAATATGTCCCACTGAACAACAGGTCTGCCTCCACAGGAATGGATTAAAAGAATATAGTCTTCTCTGGGGTACATAACAGGTCCAAACCATCACAGAGGCTTCTGAAGATGGCGTCAAGAACCAATGAACATGCCAAAGTAATACATCAACCATCTGTCAACACTGATCTAGGTGCTGCTTGTGACATCTCTGCTACCTAAGAAAAATTGTTCCAATGTTGCTTGGTGCTGAAGCCAGCTAACCTTTGTTTTATACTCTTTGTGAAAGCAATTGAGTGCGTCCAAGAATTAGGTTCCATAGCTCTTTCAGTTTTTGGTAACAGTCCCTGTGACCCTTGGGTCAGGCACAAGTTCACAGGCACTAGAGTGTGGGATAATCTGAGGGACCTCCCATGAGCGCTGCTCAAAATAACTTGATGCTCAGGCTTGGTTCTCAGATCACACCCGTATGTTTCAATTCTTTTCTTTGAGATTTGGGTGATTTTGCTCCATGCTTTCAGCCACTCATGCAGCTAGATTCCTGGCAGACCTGACCTCTAGTCTTTGAGTTATGCCCAAGCATATGTGAATATTGGGATGGTCCCTGTCTGAGAATATGTTATGATCCATTTTATTATTCCATTATTATTCCATTCTGATTTATTGCTTATGTATCTTTCTGCTTTGCTGCTATCTGAAGTCCTTGAAAACAGGAGATAATTTCCACCCCAGGGTCTAGTGTCACGCTTTGCACAAAGTAGGAGCTGTATAGGTAATTTTTTAATGAGAGTGATTGGGCCATTTGTAACGTGAATCCTTTTCTCCCCATGTAATTAGAGAAAGGGTTAATGTGATTGTTGGAAAAGCTGGAACAAGCACAAGTAAAGCACTCCATAATTGTGGGTACCCAGCAGATCCTGAAACTCTATCAAAATGTTTCAGGATGTTTATTCAAATCTGCCATTTTCTCTGTGCATACACAGGCACACTTAGAGTTGATGTGCCCTAGGAGAATGACATTCATCAAGGTTTCTAAGCCATTACTTTTTCTATGGACCCTAGCTGATGTGCCCTTCAAAAAATGTGAAAGGCCTGCTAATTTCTTCTAATGAAAGAACGACAGAGGCACTGAACTTGAAATCAGAAAAGTCAGTGGTGGAACATGTGAAAGCAAATGGCCAGAGCTTCAGTTTTCTATTAATAATCCTTAACATCTATGTATATATGGCTGCTGAAAAGGAATTTAAAATTATAGAATTTTTCTATTTTGAGTCTATTAAAATCTCTTACTTTTTCATTACTTTTTCAAAATATTGCTGATAACAAAAATAACAAATAAGAGAAAATAGTTTATGGCAAATTCTTTTGTCGTTATTCTTGTGTCTCCTAAGGATGAGGAAAAAAAAAATCTCTATTGAAGTGTTGGGGATTGAGTCGTTACCCCCGCAAATGTTATGTTCTGGTTCCATTCCCTTGTCCTGTGTGTTTAAACCCGGTTTTGTAAATAAGACCTTTGAAAATGCCATTAGTTAAGGTGTGGCCCAAACTGAATGAGGGTGGGTCTTAATCCAGTATGGCTGAGGTCCTTATCAGCAAAGGAAACTGGATTCAGAAGAGAAACCACAGGGAGCAGCCAGAAGCTGGAAGTCAACAGAACCCAGAAAAGAAAGGAGAAGATGCTATGTGCATTGCCATGTGATGGAAAAGCCAAGGTACTGCAGGGTATTGACCAGTCAGAAGATATGACCCTGGAAACAGGGGAGGTTAAGTAAACCTTCTGGCCTCTGAAAATGTGAGCCAATAAATTCCCATTTTTAAGTCAACCCACCATATGGTATTTGTTTTAGTAGCTGGGAAACTAAAACACTAGGGATGTGAGTGAAGGAACAAAAGACAGAGCTTAGCAGTGGCATTAAATTGCCAGAAACTTAGAGAAAGACTGAGGGAAGGCGGGCATCACTGCACAGAGGGGATCATTAGTACAAATGAGAATCCCACATTCCTTTTGGAACATCTATAGACACAAGTGTGGGGAGAGGGGAGAGGTAATGTTTTTCTAGTGTTCGACGGAAAGCACCGTGTCAACGCTGAGAAGCACGCCACATTTACTCCACAGATTTTGATGTAACAACTTGGAAACTGTCAGAGGTAGCCTGTTCCAATTAATTTAATTTATCATAAATCACTCAGCCTAACAAAAGCTTATCCAGTCAAATAATATCTCAACTATCCCACCTAAGTCTTCTTATTCATGCACTGCTCACAGGCACATGCTCCTTTGGCATGAGTTAGAAGGGATGGCTCCTTAACCTCCAGTAGGTGTCTGCCTTGTAGGTGAGGGTTCTCTCTCTCTCTGGGGGTTCCCTGGACACGCTCTGGAGACTGAATCCCATTAGAGGGCTCTGGTTCAGGCAATTTCCAGATCCAGACAGAGGGTTGACTTCCCCATGTTAGGAAAGCAGAGGGACAACAGGTACTTCTACAATGGTATTGAATGTCCTCCAAGTATCAAAGCTGAAGGTTTTTATTCCTAATGAACTCTAATATGGTGGTGCTAGTTTTGCTTAGTGCAAGCGCTGGTTCTGTTGTCCCCGCTCTTCTGATGGGCCATTTTACATTTATTCAAATCAATGTGTTGATGTAGATAAGATGTGGTGTCCCTCACTGGGCAGCTCTTATGGGTTGGTACTGATAGGATCCTGTTAAAGAGAATATTAGTCAAGGTATTAATTCTGGGAGTGTATTTGAGCATCTGCTGATTCACTAATTGGAGAGCATCCTGACTGCAGGTGGAAAGGAGCTCCACCAAGGGGGTGGGAAGGGGCAGCGTATATAGGGCAAGCATGGAAGCACATGAGGAAATGTTCTGCGTGGCTGACATTAAGTTTGCATTTCACATGAGGGAGTCTTACAAAGTGGGGAGCAGATGTACATTGATTAGTATGGTATGCTTGTCCATTCTGACAACCTTGCTCTTTATCACCAGACTTTGCTCATCTATAATCCTGTAGAGTGAATTCCATTGTTCCATTTTCTCAGAGAACTCCAACCAGTCAACTGCTTTTGTCTTCTAGAAAACCCTTTCTCAAAAGGGGTCCCTCCAGGCAATGCCCCATGCAGATGACCATTTTATTTTATTTAATCCTATGGCCAGAACTGCTACCAGAAGCCAGCCTCGGCACCAGCAAACAAGCATTTAAATAGCCCCAGAGCTCACAGTGTAGCTGATTACAAGCAGCCCAAAGGGCTTCTGATGAGACAGAGTCCTCCTTCATCAAGACATTTGACTGCCATCTGTGGGGAAATGTGTAACTCTAGGAGACTGCAAGTGGGGATGGCTCTCCAAGGTGTGAATGGCTCCATTCTCTGTAACTACATGCAGCATTTGGTGCCAGGACATTCAGCTATATCTCCAGACCCCATCCTCACTACGCAGCCTCCTGGGAAATACCTAGCAGCATCTGGAAAAAGAAAACCTTGCACAAGCCTGAAATTCAGTCTTTACTGAGGCAGGTAGTGGTGTAGAGCATCAAGATTTGGGGGAGTAGCAGAATAGTGACGCTATTTGTACTCTCCAACTCTTCAGGTTGTAAAGAGAAGAATATGTGGTGTGCATATATATTTTTTTTTTTTCCTGAGAAATCCATCCTTTACCTAAATGTTTCCAGGAGAAGTTCAAAGCAATCACATTTTCACAAGGAAATTTGCATGGACTATTTAGGCAGAGGTAGGGGGTACCTGGATTGTTTAGATAATGGCTTTGTTTCCCCTTTTAGCCTTTGTGTCAGGAAATTTTGACCTGCTTGATCCTGGAAGTCCCTCAATTTCTCAGTATGTCTTTTATTCAACTGTTCAAGGAAGACTCTGGGAGGCTCAGGAAGCAGGTGGTTTGGAGGTAAAAGCACTATATCTTTTTGTTTGTTCTAATTATTTGCTTGTGGCATATGGAGAGAGAGAGTCAGTTAGGCAGCTAGGATACCGACCACCAAGATCTTTATAGATTCAGACTTGCATCCTGATGGGACACAAACAGGAAGCTATTTGTTTAAGAGATCCTAGTGTTTTAACTGCCACCAAATCTAGCTCCTCCTAGAATGCAAAATGAGTGCTGTTTAATTGCCCTCAGAGTCTCTAAACAACAATCAAGAACTGGAAGTGAAAAATACTGAGTCCAATTCCAACTGCAAAGGCAATAATTAATGAGAAGCAAGAGATGCTGCTTATTGCTGTAGCACCTTTAGTTCCGATGATTGACATCGCTTCGGTATTCACTGTTTCATAATTTATTTCAATGTTAAGTTTTGACACACTAAATGTGTAGTAGGATCATTGTAAAATTTTATGCAGTAGAGAAATAATATGGAATGACTAGTTTATGATCAGCAAGTTATAGTTTTCTATGAAATTCTTTACAGGTTTAAACAGAAATAATTTATTTGAAAAAAGAAGAACATAATTGGTGAGCAATGGGAGGGCTGATAGAGAATGTTAGGGAGCTCATTATTACCGATGTTTGAAGCCCTTGTTTGCACAGTGAGGTTGTCCTAGGATCTGCTCATGTTGGGTCCATCACAGTCGTGTCCATGAGAGGGTCAGGACTCTCCACTGTGGACACTTGTCTATGACGCCAGAGTCCATTGGGACCAACAGAAAACCTGCTTCAACCATAGTGATGGGTTTGCCTGTGCAGATGTGGACAGTGCTGCTTCTAGAAAATGTATCTATGGCAACCATTACCAGCATCATTAGAGGCACTGCAAGCACACCTTAAATGATCACCATGGATCTCATGTCTCTAGGGACATTAGGCTACTTGGTGGATTATCCAC